>NW_021361827.1:0-40035 GCF_001605985.2 Dendrobium catenatum | reverse complement strand
TTGAGTTTTTCAATTGAAGCAAAAAAATTTTAGAGTTTATGTTTTTTTTAGAAATTTCTTTAGGAAGCTTTAGAGATTGCTTTGATCTATGTTTTCCCTACCTCACATGTCAAAATTTTAAGCAAATCATGAAAATCCGAATTTTAGGTTTCCCCTTTTGATGAAATTGTTATAGGATATGTAGAAGAGGTTAAGGGAAATCTTTTGGCATAAAATTTTTTAATTTTTCATTAAGCAAGTTTGTGTTTAAAAATTGTTGGAAGCTTAGGTCGTTTTCTAAGTTAGGGATTTTAGGGTGTATGTTTTAGGAAAGTTATTCTATATGATTTTGAGAAGTCTCTAAAGTATAGAAACTTTATTTTTTAGCACAAGAATAATTTTGCTATTAATTGGATGCAAAATTCCCGAAAATAAAAAGAATTTATATATAACTAAAAGAAAGATGGATGTCTTAGAAGGATTTAGGCTAAATTAGATGACTTTTGAAGTTCCTATCATTGGTATTTAATTAAATCTGAAAAAATCAGGTGATGTTTTTTTTGGCATAAGGTTAAGCAAAATTATAGGAAACCTAGAAATGCAATGTTGGAACATAAGGTTAAATGAATTCTTTGTCTTTGTCTTTAGGTAGTAAAAAAAGAAAAAAGAAAGCGAAAGCGGAGAAGAAGGTTGTGGAGGTAGGAATTCTTTTCCTTGCATGTTCAATTGCTATTTCATGTTTATATCATGTTGTATTGTAAAGCCTTTTATAGAAATAGAATATTTATTTTGTTTCTTTCATGCTTAAAATTCATGTGTAAAGCTTTATATCAAACATTTGTAAGGAAGGAAAGAATATATGGTCATGTGAAACAAATATCGAATTGATTGTGCATGATTGAATACGGAGTAACCAAACATGGTGCCAAAGGCACAATATGGCCCTTGGGGCAATTGAGGAAAATAAATGGCCAAAAGATGTGTAGCCTGATCAGTACAAGACGGTACTCCGGGACGGTATGAATATGTTAAATAAGTAAAAGAATATGCATTAAATATAGCTATGACATATGCATATGACATTTACATACCTTTCATGAGGACATAATCGAGACATTAAACCATGTTCCCCTTTTTTCTTAAAGCATGTAAATCAATTTTTTTATGTCAACTGAGCCATGTTAGGATTAGAACTTTCCTGCTGAGCGTAGCTCATTCCTAGTTTTGGGAAATTTTCAAGGAGACCCGACTATTAGGGTGATGGCTGATCACCCGAGGTTTACTTACAGACGAGCTTACCGGGTGACAGGTTTCCTTTTACTGTCTTTAGTAAGTAGTAGATGTGTAGTTATTTTTGTTATTTTGGATGGCATAACAGATAATTGTGTAGAAAACATTTTATATGGTCATCTTGTACATTTTGATAGACTTGTGTTATGATCATGTTGTAAGGTGCTTTATTTATTTTTGATTAGCTAAAATTGAATGGAATTGTTTGATGAGAAATTAAATTTTACGTCCAGTCTCGTTCCCGACGCCTCGTATCTACGAGCTAACCCGGGCCGGAATCGTGACAAGAGTGGTATCAAGAGCAAGAGTTTAGGATTTGAATTGTATAAGCGCCATTAGGTTGATTGATAACTTTCGACAGTAGCTGTAGTATTTTAGGATGGTGTAATAATGTGCATCTGTTTGATTTGGCTTTATTTCCTTTGTATAGGGCTAAGGATCATGAACGCCGATGCCACTGATGGTAACACATGGGCATAATGATCCATTTCTAGAGAGGTTCCAACCTTACTTCAGTAGCACAACCTACTGGTGGTAGTAGTACGACTATGGATACGTTTATCAGATGATGGCAGCTGTCACACATTTGATACAGCATTCTCAGGAACAGCCCCAGACTAGTTCCAGGAGGGAGCCAAGTGTAAGACAAATATCTGAAGATTTTCCAAGACATGCGACCACCAACTTCTTTACTAAGAGTAGGAGAGCCAGTAGATGCTGAAAACTAGCTTTTGAGAGTTGAAAAGATACTGGAAGGAATGCAATGTCCTGACGAACGAAGGGTGACTTTAGCCACCTTTGCTCTAAGAATGGTGAGGTTGAGAAGATGGTGGCGAAGGACAATCTTTGGAGAAGTTTCGTGGTAGACCAGATTCCAGATCTTATGGGAGGACTTTGTGAAAGTCTTCAGAGATTGGTGTTTATACCTCCTTCTGTGAGGAGTCAGATGCAGGAGAGATTCTTGAGGCTGGTGCAAGGGGAGCGGACAGTTATGCAGTATGAAATCGGAGTTTACTACACTGTCCCCGCTATGCCTCTCCGTTTATTAACTACTACTGAAGAATAAGTGCAAAAGTTTTTAGCAGGGCTTCGAGATGCTATACGTCAGCCATTGCTTCCCTTTCCTTTGATGATTATGCTGTATTGGTGGAAAAAGCAAGGCGATTGAGAATTGATTTTCAAGCTGTTCAGAAGATGAAAGATTTTCAACAGAAGAGGAAGGGCTTTGAGAGGACCAAGGAGCTTCCAGACTCATTCGGAGGTTCTAGTGTTAAAGAAAACCATAATTGATTTTGGTGGAAGTTCTTCTAGTGCCAGAACTTGTGGAAAGAAGTGTGGCAAAATGCAAAGAGGTGAATGCTTAACGGGCTCCAATGTTTGTTTTTTTTTGCCATCAGCCTGGGCATATGGCTAGGAACTGCCAAAGGGCCCAAGGGAGGGGAGGTCTAGTGCTCCTCCCCTTCAGCAGAGTACTGGAAGATATCCTACTGTTGGTAGAACCGAGAGCTCAAGAGTCTTACTGCTTCTGCTTCTGCTTCAGTACCTAGTCTGAGCCGGTTGCGAGACTGTGGTACAACCAAGGGTTTTATGTCATTACAACAGCAAGAGGCCAAGGAATCTCCTGATTGTGATTACAGGTATTATTCATGTCAAAGTGTTTCCCTACTAGAGTACTTTTTGATACTGGAGCATCGCATTCATTCATTAGCCAGAATTGCATTAAGGAAGCATGCAATTGGATGTTTGCACCATGCCTAACTACATTGTCGTGCTATTACCGGATGGTCTGGATGAACTGTGTCACGACCCGACCTCGATCCGGGACGGATCCCGCCTCGCACGCGGCGTTCCGCCAGGAACGAAAACAGACCTGACTTACTGACCAGGATCTGGTTAATGGAAATTTGGTTCGGACTGAATCTTTACTAATTATTCAAACTCAAACAGACACACAGACACAGAGCTACTATGAATCATGCAAACACAGCGGAACAAAACATCTATCTTTTCTTTTCCTCAAACAATCATCTACCCAATAAGTCATGGCTTTTTTAGACAGAAAGGAAAGAAACAGAAAAAGCCAATGACTGTACAAAATCAAAAGTAAAAACAATACCTCGGATTAGACTCCTGAAATCTATTCCTGGACTTCCTTCCCTTCTCCAGAACCTGAAAAACCACCAGAAACAAGAGTGAGCTCACAGCTCAGCAAGGCGACAACACCTCCAATCAAAATTTCAGAATCCAAAACCCAAACAAATCAGACAAATCCGTATCATAAATCAGGAAACAGAATCGGACAGATATCAAATCGGACAAATCAGAAACGAAACAGATCAAATCAGAACAAATAACGGACATATCAATCAGATAGAACTAACGGAAACAGAAGTCGTATCAAATACGAACAGACAGATCCAGAACATATCAAATCAACAGAATCAGAATCGTACAGAAAATAAGAACACCAAAATCATATATCGGAACAGAAACCGAATCATTATCAGAATCATATGCAGAATCAGATCAAATCAGAAGATCGGAAATTCAGATCATATCATACAGAACAGATCAAATCAATATATTAATTTAGCACATAATAGATAACAGCAACGGATTCTCTGACACTGACGAGAATCTAAAGGGATTCTGGCTCCTTATGCCTCCCTTCCCAAAACACTGACAGAATCTCTCGGATTCTTGACCTCTTAAATGCTCCTTTTGTTGCTTTACGCACCCGATAAAAAAAAAAAAAATAGAACAGATGTGCTTATAGCACCAGAACAGAAATTCATCGGAATCCAGGAACAGAACAAATATCAGATTTCAGATTGAGCTCATTTTCAGAATTTCCCAGACAACTGAACTAAATCGCTTAGGATTCAGGCCTTATAACTCCCTTTTTATAGCATATTAACAGATAGGCATATCAAATCAGAAGAAATCCGGACAAATCAAATCAGTACAAAAAATCGGACAGCACAACGACAGTATAACCGGATTTACCACAATTTTTCCTGAAAAATCACAATTTACCAAAATTTGCAACAGATAATATAGATAATAACATTTCAGAAACTTTATTACTACTGCATGTCAGACAATTTTCAATTACGCAGAAAATCTAGTCGCTAATAAAACACAGCGAATCAAAAATACCCGGACACAAAACTTTTCAAAAAATAAACAGCAAAATGTGCACACTCGGCACGGTCAACAACATACGAAAGTTTAAAAGCGGTAAAAACTGAAACCAATCGAAATATAAGGACGAAATCCACTAACGAAAACAAAATCCGGACAGAAATACGCAAACACGAACGACGGTTCTGAAATCTGAGAAAGGCGGAATTGTGCTTACCTTGCGTACAGCAATTTCTCGAACAGTCACGTCGGACGAAACAACGGCTACCGCGGTCGTCCGAAAAATCCGACTTTTGCCAAACAATGCCACTCGGACTTTCTCTCTCCTCAAAATCAGATATTTTTTATTTTGTGATTTTTCTCTCCTTCAAAAACAACTGATTTCCAGCTTTATAAATACTCAGATCGGCAATCCGCAGATCGCCAGATCATCCCGTTCCACTTCGGGATAGCAACAACTGCAACAGTCCACCTGGTCGCTGATGCTCTTGCTTCCCACTACAGGCTTCCGCAATCTCGACACAAACTTCTGCCACATCCTTTCTTCATTCAGGCCACCAAAACAAAAAGCTTCATATCAGCATACATCTTACCACTGCCAGGATGTACAGTGTAAGCCTGAATGATGAGATTTGTACAGAAATCTCCTGCCCTCAATCTCCAACACAGGTATCCACAACCTGTTCTTACAGAAAATACCTCAGAATCAGAAATTTCGAAGTTCAGAGTCTTACCAGATCCAAAATCTGAGCAATCAACTTCGAATAATCAAATCTGAATTCTTGGGGCTTCCCTGAAAATCCTTGGAAGCAAGGAAGACTGAATCTAATCATGAGTCAAATCCAAAATCACTGGGAGGTTATAATCACCTCCAACTGCAATCGCTCCATGTCTCGAATCAGGAAACATCAAAAGTAAAGCTGCAAACCTGATAGTCCAGAAGGATTTCCTGCTCAGAGCGTCAGCTACCACTTAGCCTACCAGGCTGATACTGAATGGTCAATCATAGTCCTTGATCAACTCAAGCCATCTCTCTGTCTCAAATTATGATCCTTCTGAGTGAAAATGTACTTCAGGCTCTTATGATCAGTAAACAAATCTCAACAATCTGACGCCATACAAGGTAAGGAGCCCAAATCTTCAAAGCAAAACACAACTGCATCTAACTCCCAAACATGTGTCGGGTAATTCTTCCTGTGGTTTCAACTGTCTAGAGGCGTAAGCATTACCCTTCTATTCTGCAAATTCAGCACACACCCAACCTTTATCGAAGCATCCTGAACCACCTGAAATCCTTCCGTACCTGACGGAAAGTATAAATATCGGAGGCTGAAGTCAAGAAATCTTTCATTTCTTTTAAGAAAAACTTACCTCAAAGTTTTCCCTACGCTTTTCCTAAAGATCCCTCGCCGGAATCTCGCCGGCCGCCGTCCGGGAAGAAGCTTCCGCCGCCTCCTCCTCTCTCCCGTCGCCCTCTCTCACGTTCGGCCGAACAAAAACAAGGGACTGAAATGTTTCTGTCCCTTTGGGCTTATGAGGGGTTTTAGAGAAATAAAAATGCCATTTTATGCATGTGCCCTTGTGTTTCCCTTAAGAGGGCTTAGGGGTAAAAATGGAAAGTCTAGCCAAAAGTTACTTAAAGTACTTCGGCGAATTTTAACTCCAAATCTGCGCGAAATTTAATATAAGTTCTTTATATCGTTTCGCTCGAAATTTCGAGACGAATCTAACGAAATTTATTTCGTCAATTTCCGACGACATCGAATTTTCACTTAAGTTCGTCGCGGCGCATCGATATGCGTGCGACGCACTCAAACGACAAATTTCGGGTTTTACATTTTTAATGGAATTTAACATCTTAGCTCAAAGTAAATTTAGCTCATTTAAAGAATTTTAATTTGTCTCTTTGAACAACCTATCTTGAAACAGAAATAATTCCTGCCTTTCAAATTTCACCGCATTATCCTAAGGCAATTATTTCTTTTAATTATTTTCTACATATTTGTAGTTAAATGACTCTCTCTTGGAATTATTTTATACTTCGCAATTTTTTTTTTCTTTATTTTAAGTTAAATGAAGTATATTGTGAGTTGTTAACTCCACTTTTATAAGTATTCTTACTTCTAAAAGTTTGTATTCACCATTACAAGATTGTAGGTTTTTGCATAATTAAGTATAATTTCTTTCTTTACATTTATGTCTCGAATTTCATGCCCGCCATGATTTCTTTCATAGTTCATCTTACTAGAACTCGTATGCACATTTGAGTCACTTTTAATAAATATTCATTTTTCATCCTTTATATATTATAGTAGTTTATCTATCTTTTTTTCAGAATTGATTTTTAAGCTTTAATTTAAATTACAGAGCATAACCACTAATCATTTTTATAAAATTCTTGTTGATATTTATCTTAATATCAATCAACCTATCCGATTATAATATTAGTCGTTTATGGAAAGCAGCTCATGCGATTGCAAGTTTGTGGGTGGAAATTGTTGGAAGGGGCTAATAATGAGTGTCTGATTGAAGGTGGCCGCTGTGTGAATATTCTTAGGAGACTAACGATGTTTGGTATTTGGAAGAATATATTTACTAGTGTTATTAACAGTAGGCTTCACAATCAAATTGAAGAGATGCAGTGCCTTGTGCATTACTTGTCTTTAAAGAACAACCTCACAACAATGTGCATGCATTGTGCCTCTTTCCTGCATTACGTATACTTGGAGCTGACTCAGATTGAAATCCTAGTTCGAATTTTATGACTTAGTTCAACATCCACTATAATAATTAGGGCACACACGTTCGCTTCTCCTTAATAGTTCTCATTGTCTTTGAATCATTGCTTATTGGTTCTCTTTTCTATCTTATCGAAGTGAACCACTTTTTGGTGGTTCTTCTCTTCACTCACTCCTCAATTGTTTTTTTAATATTCTTCTTGATGTTTTCTGTTGCAAGCTCTAATAGCCTTTGTCTCATATTCTTTTTTTCGAGAATCCTTCTTGACTCTGTACTATTCTTAGAAGAACCTCTTCACATGGTCATTCCAAGTTACATATGCTTTTTTTAGTCTCTAGTTGGTCTAAATTTCACAAGTATTTTTTTTATTTCTTACTATTTGTTCATCTTTGTTTTGATATATTTAGGTTTTTTTGGCTTCGATAGCTCAAAATAATTATTATAGAATATATTATATTTGTTGAAAATTATTACTCGATATAATTTAAATTTGGGTTAAATTTCAAAGTAGTCCCCCCTACTAATCATATATATGACTATTTTAGTCTCAGAGTATAACACTACAATTTAGTCTGTCAATTATACAAAATTGATCCAAAATGGTTCCTTTGGGTCTAAATTAGGATCAATTTTGTAAAGTCGATAGACTAAATTGGGATAAATTTAATATCATAATTATAATATCAGGGATCATTTCATATCCATTTTGTATAGTCGATGGACTAAATTGGTATAACGTGATACTCTGTGACCAAATTTACCCTACACCAATGGTCTAGGTACTATTTTGAGATTTTTCTTATTTAAATTTGGAGAAATCAAATTACTATTATATGCATAGGATGCATATATATTTATATATGATTTACTTGTCATTAGTGCTCTATTTATTAAATCATCATTTTGTTTTGCACTTTACTTATGAATCAAAGATGAACAGTTGCGCTTGGCATTGTGATATGAGCTGTGAAAACATTAATATTGACTAGCAGAATTCAATAAATGACCACTAGTGTTGCAGTTGTCATTGGCTAGTTTGAAGAACATATGACAAGCTCTACTAAGGTCTAGCATATTGTTGCTATCAACACCGATGAGGATACGCTGACTAGTTAGAGCGTCAATGTTGATACTTGCCAAAACTTGTTCTGCTAGAATGAGATGGAGGTTGGTGGTAGATGCTGCAAGAAGAGATTCCCACAACAGTAAGAGCCATTGGCGGTTGGGAATGCGGTGTTGAGAGCTAGATGAAAGTTGTGCAATGTATTGGGGTCACACATATAATGGCTGTGAAGGATGTTTGAAACGATAGGGCATGTTGGATGCATGCAATGTCGAAATGTGTGTAATGACTAGGTGTATGTGTGAGGAGATGCACATTGTGGAACAAGTGTGTGAGTGATGCTGGAAGGGTGAGTGAGGCTCATATACAAGAAGGTACCCAAGCGTGTTTTACAATTTCAAGAGACTAGTGGTTGATGAGAGGCACAGGTGAATGCAATGGAATAAGATTATGGTTTTCAGATTAGGGGTTAACATGGGAGTGCTTTACAAATGATGAGTGGAATAGGAGTTAAAAGATGATTGATTGAGACTAGAGATAATAGGAAGAACAAGTTGCATGGAGTACATGCTCCTGTAAGCTAGCTTATGTGAAGGGAGCTGGACTTTGTGTTATATGCATGCGTGTGCAAGGTAGTGACCAGTGAGCATACACCTGTGATCAACATATGGATGCAAATAATTCATTGTTGCAGTTATGAATGGGGAAGAATTTCTAGCTTTTATGGATTTCGTTTTAAAGTAAAGATAAAAAATAAGAAACTTTATTATAATAACTGGTTTAGATATAAAAACTCTGAAAATTGAAAAAAGATATAATGTTGCCCGTAACGTGTAAGAAAGCAATTTGCGATGAAAAGACTTTAGCTTTTAATGATTTATATAATAAATTAGATACTAACGAAGGCAAAATGAATATGTATAAGCTAGCCAAACAAAGAGAGTAGTAAGGATTTTGTTCAAGTGAAAGTACATTAAGGATGAAGATCAAAAAGTGCTTTTTTAAGAAGAGGGCATTCAATAAAGGTAAATGAATATTTTTCTAAGCTTTTCAATGAAGATTGTGAGAATACAATTGACTTTAGTGATATTAGCACTCTAAATGAAAACATATATTTTTATTTTTATCGACGTATTAGTAAAATTGAAGCTAGAGAGGCTTTAAAGAAAATGAAGTGTAAAAAAACTAGTGGACCTGATGATATTCCGATAGAGGTGTGGAAATGCTTATGAGATGAAGAAATTTTTTGGCTTATTAAACTTTTTTATATTATTTTGAAGATTAAAAGATGGCAGATGAGTAGAGAATGAGTGTGTTGATTCTTATTTTTAAGAAAAAAAGTGATGCACAAAATTGTGCGAATTATAGAGGAATTAAGTTGTTGTGTCATACTTTAAAACTTTGGGATAGAGTTACAGAGCATAGGTTACGACGTGATACTAATGTTTCTCAAAATCAATTTGGATTCATGCCAGGTAGGTCTACTATGCAAGCTATTCATTTATTGTAGGGTTGATGGAGAAGTTTAGAGAGACTAAGGAGGATCTACATGTGATATTTATTGATTTAGAGAAAACATATGATAAAGTTCCAAGAGAAGTGCTATGGAGAGTTCTAGAAAAGAAATGGGTTAATAATGTTTTAGTTCAGAGTGATGGTGAAATAGATGGGGATATTATTAGTAGAATTCAAGTTGGATTGTTAAAGTTGAGGAATTCTTCGTGTTTGTGGTGGTGAGACCTACAATGCTTTATTGCGTAGAATGTTGGCCATTAAAAGAGAATCATAATTTTAAGTGTTGTTGAGATGAGGATGCTCAGGTGGATGAGTGGACTTACTCTTAGAGACAGGATATGAAACGAGCATATCCAGGAAAAGGTTGGAATAGTTCCAATGACAGATAAGATTAGAGAGAGTCACCTTAGATCGTTTGATTATGTAAAACATGATGAGAACTAGAAAGTTTAAAGCCCAATGGAGAACACAAAAGAAAGTAGAACACGACTCGATCCAATACTTTAGTACGCAAATCACCAAATAACATTAAACAAACTGAAATTGTTTTATAAGAAGAAATAAAACCAAAAGAAAATACCCTCAGAACAACCAGCTAGTGGTCACCTCACATGTAACAATAAATTAGGTAAATAGAATGCTCAAGGACATGCAAACCAGTGGTCCACCACAGCAACTTTGATCCAACGTCCACCACAACTCCTCTGACAAATACCAATAAAAACCGACCAACCAACACCACTCTCACTTTTAGAAGAAGGATATAATGGGGTGAAATACTTGTGGAGAAAGAAAGGGTTAAAAGACTTGGAAGAAGAAACAAATAGGGAAGAAGTAGCTCTCAAACTAGAGAAGAAACCCTCAGGTTTTTGACTATTTTTTCTCTTCAAAAAAACTGCACACAACAGTCCAAAACTCCCCTATAAATAGGAAAGAAAAGGAGGCCAACAACCAGCCATAGCCGCCCCCTACAGCCAACCAAAAAGGGAGGAAAATGGCAGCATTAAAGGCACGGAAGAACCCACCAAAAAAATCGAGAAAGTCAAGGGACAACAACAGGAATCGAACAGCCAAGACCAGGGGAACCGGGAAAGCCAAGGAGCAGCAGCAGGAACCGAACAACCAAGGCCAGGGTAACCAGGAAAGCCAGTGAGTAGCAGTAGGAACCAAACAGCCAAGGCCAGGAGAACCGGGAAAGCCAGGGAACAATAACAGAAACTGAACAGCCAAGCCAGGGGAGCAACAAGAACCGAACAGCTAGGCCAAGCAGTTCAGCCGCCCCCATCAAACCCAAGTCAGCCCAAAAACAAAGCACCCAAAGAGGCTAGCACACCAAAGAAAAAACATGTTCAATGAGCACCTAAACCACACATGATCATCGGTTTCCTTCCATCATTGGGTAAACAAAATTAAAAACTCAAAAATTACAATAATATAAAAGAAAAAAAAAACATGATCATGGAGAATTGAATGCATTAAAACGTCGACCTTCCTATAACCCTGTTAGGAGAGTAGATGTATTAGATTTGGCTTATGTTAAGAAAAGGTAGAGGTAGACCTAAAAAAGCTTGGTTAGAAAATATTAGAAATGACCTTTCTTTATTAGATTTAAATGAGAATTTGACTCTTAATAGGCCACAATGGAGAAAAAAAGATTCATGTAGCCGACCCACGTAGTAGGATAAAAACTTGATGTTGTTGTTGTTATGAGTTTCATTGTGATTTGGCAATCATTATGGGAGTTGCAGCTTAGGGGATTGGTGAGAATCAAAATAGATGGACAACAACAAAATTACAACATAGGTATGATAATATATAGACATAAACTAGGTATGTGAATTGCAAAAATTAGGTGGTTTCACAATACAATATGGAATACATTGACTATAATATATATCTTTTGGAAACCGAGTATTTTGAGGTAAGGTCATAGAATACAGCTTATACGTGAGATGGACTTCTTTAATTTGGCTTATTTTATTTTTGCATTTTTACTTTATTTTTTGTTTCATTAGTGGGCAACCTTCTTTGATTCTTGTAATTTATAGTGAAATTCTTAAGCAATTATTGAGAATGTAATATGATTCAAACCATTCTTTTGTTATTTTGCTTTACAGAGCTTAAGATTACGCACCTTCCAATTTTCATAAATTTGTAAAAGCAATCAATGTTCAGTTAATTTCCTCTCCCATGTTTTCATGTAATAAAGATGGGTATCTAAATAAACTAAACGTGGAGTAAGCTTAAAACTGTATCTATCTAGTAATTAGCATAAAATTATTTGATCTCAAATCAGGTGCTTGTGATCTGCTAACTTCAATTTTGAGCAAAAAGCTGAAGTGCCAAAATTTTAAGCACAGGTTGGAATCGAGCTTTTGATTTGAGCCCAGAGGGCTTTATAGAAATTGCATTTGGAAAGTGGTCATTTGAAATTTTTTATTGGATTAATGGACTTTTAGAGATAATCAAGCCATTTTTGGCAAACAACATAATAGAAGGTTAACAGAGAGTCAGAAAAATATGTTCACCTGCAAAAACAAAAAAAGAAAAGAAAAGGTGTTCCTATTATATAGATGGTAAAAATAACTAGAGTATCCATTTTTACTATTATTTTTTGGTTTTGAGCTTTTAAGATGCATACCCAGATCATTAGTAGTCATCCAGACCATCGAAAATATATCTAGGCCTAAATTTAATGGTTTCCCCATTCATTTGGTTATTACTCAAATGTGTTTGAAATCATAACTTAATCTATTGTCCAGTAATTTAATACAACATTTCTCAGATTAAATTCAATATAAATCATTTAAGGTTTAATGTGGATTTTAAACGTTATTTTTAATATAAGAAACTCTCGAATCTCAGAAAACAAATGATCTGTAAAGTTCTGATCCATCATCTGCTTTGATTGTTCATTTATCTTTATGCTGAATGTTGCCTAATCATCATACAATTTTCTTGAAATTTTGTATCTTTCTATTTCCGACATAGTAGGTAAGGTTCACTGTCTCAATTTTTACTTTAGAGATTCCTTGATTAAATTTATGGCAAAATAAATGATATTTTTCGTTGTTTGGTACCATACAATGCATGCTGGCATGCATGTGTTTAATACATTCATATGTGTGTGTTGGTTGGACCTTGTCTTCTGAAGAGTAGAACAGCGATTCTTCTTATTTTCTTATGCGCTTGCAATCTTCAATAACTTTCAATTGCATGATCATACTAGTCTAATGTACAGAGAACTTAATGGAGGGGCTTCCTCAGTTTTAATGTTCATTTGACCTTGCATATCTGATATTAAGTTTAGAAGATTCCACGTATTAAGTTTTGATTAAACTTCATGCTATATAAACGTCATAAACAGTTATGTCATAAAATCTCAGTTGATCTAAAAGGCCTTAAGCTGCAAAAATCATAAATACCTCTTATAATCCTACCCATCATAAAAACTTCTGATGCATGCAATGGAGGCATGGTTAATAATCATAATGGGCATGACATTTGGTGTAGCCAGATAATGTGGGCTCCAAAAATTTGTGCTTTTGATGTAGGCAGAACCGGCTTTTTGGTGTTCCCCATGCCGATTTTAATTCCCAAAAGATGCCTTTTCGGTTAATGCTTTGGTTTTCCCCCACTTTTGGAGCTGTTTTGATGCTTTGGATTCTTCCCAAGGCGGTTGCCCCTTTGGTCCTTGCTTGCTGCAGTTTTCAAGGGTATTCTATTGGCTGATTTTGAGATGCATTAAATACATATATTAATTGCCTTTTTTACCTTTTCTTCTCCTATATAAGGGCTGTTTTATGAAGGTTTTAGAAATGAAAATTTGTGGAATGTAAAAACCTGGGGTTTACATAGCTTGCGAGCTATGGTCTTCTTTCCTCTTCTCTTAAAATTCATCACGGTCTTCTAATCCATTCTTCTCTATGCACGGTTCCCACCCCAATTGTATTATTCTTCTCTAAAATATATATATATGTTTTATAGTTTATGTTTATCATTTGTAGTTGAAGTTGTGTCTCTTAATTTGCAATCTTAGCGTTTATATTTATCTATGTTATAAGAAAGGAAGATTTGTGTCTTTGCAATATTTTCTTGTTGCATCAATTTGGTATCAGAGCTTTAGGTTGTAATGGGTCTTCCTTTCTTTGAGTCTTAAAAGAAAAGAAGAGGACAGTCTGCACACCTTGGAAGTCCAGAATCTTTTTCATCAGGAGATGAAATTCTTCTTGCAGGGGAGAATTGATGTAGGCAAAATCGGCCTTTTGGTGTTCCCCTTGCTGATTTTAATTCCCAAAAGATGCCTTTTTGGTTTCCCCTTTATGAGCCATTTAATGCTTCATGTTCCCCCATTTTTGGGGCTGTTTTGATTCTTCAGTTTCTTCCTTAGGCGTCTACCCTTTCAGTCTCTGCTTGCTGCAGTTTTTAAGGGTATTCTATTGGCTGATTTTGAGGTGCATTAAATACATATATTAATTGTCTTTTTTACCTTTTCTTCCCCTATATAAGTGTTGTTTTGTGGCTGTTTTAGGAGGGTTTTAGAAATGAAAATTTGTGGAATGTAAAAACCTGCGGGTTTACATAGCTTGCGAGCTATGGTCTTCTTTCCCCTTCTCCTCTTAAAATTCGTCACGATTTTCTAATCCCTTTTTTTCTATCCACGGTTCCCGTTCCAATTGCATCCTTCTTCTCTAATATATATATATATATATTTGTTTTATGGTTTATATTTGCCATTTGTAGTTGAAGTTGTGTCTCTTAATTTGCAATCTTAGCATTTATATTTATCTATGTTGTAAGAAAGGAAGATTTGTGTCTTTGCAATATTTTCTTATTGCATAAGGCTTTGTCCTTTCCACACTTTTTTATTGATGATGAGAGTTTTAATGGATTAGGTTTCAGGATAAATTTTCAAAATGCATATTAGATTTAAGATAAGATGTACCAAAAAATTTCTCCCTCATTTTGTGAGGATTTTATGATCTGAGGTTTGATTTTGTCATAAGCACAAGCTTTATTGTTAATTACCCCTTTCGGTGGCAAGAAAGAACTTTCAAATAAGGTTAATTATTAATAAATACTATGTACTCGACGTATAGTAGCAACAACTTTTAAGATATGGATTTTTAGGTTTTGAAATTGATCACTGTATATTTGAAGCATATGGAACATCGGGTGTATAGTAGCGAAGGCGGGTAACTTCAAACGATACGCCACAGCGCCAATCTTGCCCAAGATCTCATAGGGACCAAAATATCTCGGCGCCAGTTTCACTTTCCGCCTATTAGCCACTGATTTCTGTCTGTAGGGCCTTAGCTTCAAGAACACCTCCCCCACTTCAAACTGCATGTCCCTCCTCTGTGAATCCGCCTGTCCCTTCATAATTTGTTGTGCCTCTGCAGATGTTTCTTCAACTCTTCTAGCACCTTGTCCCTTTTCTCCAAATACTGCTCCACTGATGACATTGGTATGCTTCCCTTCCCATAGTGCACTAGGTGTGGGGGGTCTCTGCCATACATCACCTTGAAAGACGTCATTTGAGAAGCAGAATGGTATGAGGTATTGTACCAATACTCGGCCTAAGGTAACCACTTCACTTAGCCCACATCCACAATGTTTCGGATGCAAAACACCTCAAATATGTTTCTAAGCTCCGGTTTACCACCTTCGTTTGTCTGTCAGTCTGTGGATGGTAGGCAGTACTTCTCTTGAGAATCGTGCCTTATGTTCTGAATAGCTCATTCCAAAACTGGCTAACGAACACCTTGTCCCTGTTAGACACAATCGACTCAGGAACCCCATGTAATCTCACAACTTCCCTAATAAATGCTATTGCTGCTGATACAACGTTGTACGGATGTCGTAAGAGAATAAAATGAGCATACTTGCTAAGTCGGTCTATCACTACCAGAATGACTGTGAATCCTTATGAGCGGGGGAGGCCATCAATGAAGTCCATAGATACTTTCTCCCACACTTTTTTTGGAAGTGCTAATGGTTGTAGTAGCCCTCCTGGTGCTATCGCCATATATTTATTTCTCTGACATACCTCACACTTTGCTACCATCTCTTCCACATCCTTATACATCCCCTTTTAGTACAGTTCCGCTGCCAGCCTTCTGTATGTCTTCTGTACTCCTGACTAGGGGTGTAAGTGAGCCGAGCGGGCTCGCGAGCCGGCTCGAGCTCGACTCGTTTATGAGCTCGTGAGCCGAGCTTATCGAGCTCACGAGTCGAGCTCGAGCTCGAGTTCGAGCTCGTTTAGTAAACGAGCTCGAGCCGGCTTGGCTCGTGAGCTCGCGAGCCGGCTCGATTAAATATTAATATTTTTTAAAAATAATTTTATTTTATTTATTAAATTTAAATATTAAAAAATTATAATAATAATCACCTAAATTTTATTTAAAAGTGAAATATTTCATATTTTTATAAAAATTTTGTTTAAGTTTTAAAAATCCCGCTTAAAATTTAAAAATCCCGCCTAATTTTAAAATTTTTGAAAAATCCCGCCTAAATTTAAAAATTCCCGCTCATGGCTGGCGAGCCGGCTCGAGCTCGTTAACAGTGACACGAGCTCGAGTTCGAGCTCGACTGTCAAGCTTGACTCGAGCTCGAGCTCGCTATCTATCTAACGAGCCGAGCTCGATAAGGGCCAAAACTCGACTCGACTCGACTCGTTTACACCCCTACTCCTGACTGCCCCCAACAGCACTGCCGTGAAATTCCTGTAGTAAGTGAGGAATGTATGCTGATGTTCGTGGCATTACGAACCTTCCCTGATGTAACTTCTCCCCCTCCAAATAGTACCCTGAATGACTACTACTATCCTTCCTCAAGTCTTCCTTGATTTTCTTTAGCTCCTTGCTCTGCAGGCATTCTTCTTTGATGGCTCCCCTGTTAACCATCAGTGGTACTGATACTGCCAACTCCTGAATTTCCCCAACACATCTGGATAAGGTGTTGGCCGCCTTATTTTCCACCCCTGGTTGGTACTGGATCTCAAATTCATAGCCCAAAAGCTTTGACAGCCACCTTTGATGTTCCTCAGTCACCATCTATTGTTCCAACAAGTATTTTAAACTCCTCTGGTCCATACGAACAATGAAGTGCCTCCCCAAAAGATAAGGGCGCCACTTCTGAATGACTAGGACGATGGCCATCAACTCTCTATCATATACTGACTTCAATCGATCCCTGGTCGATAGCACCTGACTGAAATAGGCTACAGGCTTGTGATCCTGCATCAAAATTGCTCCCAAGCCATACTCTGATGCATCAGTCTTCACTATAAAGGTTTGGCTGAAATCTGGAAGAGCTAACACTGGAACCGTCGTCATGGCTTTCTTTAACCTCTCAAAAGCCTGGGTTGCTGCCTCTCCCCACAAGAAATTATCTGACTATTCCTACCTCCAACATCTCCCTGATCATCTTCTCTATTTTATCTTTTTGAATATGAGGGTATCGGTATGGTTGAACACTAATTGGTGACACCCTGTCCTTCAGAAGGATTGCATGCTCCTTCTCTCTGGGTGGTGGTAAGCCCTGAGGTGGCTGGAACACCTTCCTAAACTGCTGTATGAGCGGTTTTACCACTAGTGGAATGTCTCCCTCATCCCTCACACTCACCTTCTCCAAGCGCTGCAGCTCCACTAAATATTCACCTCCCTCCTCCTGTATAGATCTGATCATGGACTTGAGAGATACCCCAGCCTTGGTCAGGCCAGCATCATCCTGAATCGTCCTCCTCCCTCCCATCATCAGTTCCATCCCCAATGTCCCCCAATTAATCTTGGTGGACCCAATGTTTGCAGCCATTTCATCCCTAGGATGACATCAGTACTCCCCAATTCAAAGGGAAGGAAGTCCTCCCTCACCTGGATCCCCTGAATCTTCAGCACTACCCATCTGCAAACTCCTCTATCCATTTTTACCTTTCTCGTGCCCATCATCACCCCATAACCTCCCGTATCCACCAACTCCATCCCCAACAACTCAACGATCTGGGTGGAAATGAAATTGTGGGTTGCCCCACTGTCAATTAACCTCACGGTTAGCTATCTCTCCTTTCACTTTATAGTGTTACTCAGAGTGAATCCCACTGCAGAGTTCAGAGAGACTTCTGCCACATCCAAGTGCAACTTCTCCTCCTCCTCTTCAGATCTGCTCCCACCTCCCTCGTCTTCCTCGTCTTCATAGATAAGGAGAACTTGAAGAGTTCGGTCATTGTACCTATGCCCCGGCATGTACTTTTCATCACATCTGAAGCATAACCCCTTCACTCTTTTATCCTGCATCTCCTTCTCTGTTAACTTTTTAAATTGTCCCCCATTCCCCCCTCCAGCTTTCTCCTTCGTTGCTTCCTTCAGACCCCCCCGGCACTACCCTTTTGACGGTAAGTATGTGGTAGTCATCTTGTACAATCCCCCTGAATAGTTCCCTTGAGCTTCTCTTTTTAATTTCTTCTAATCTTCCACCAACTGTGCCAGCTCCATAGCCTTCCCTAGGTTCCTCGGCTCCAACACCCTGACTGCTATTCGGATATCCGGTTTTAGCCCCTTCATGAAGTTCCCTTCCAGGGCTGACTCTGAAATGTGATCCAATCTGCTAGCCAAGTACTCGAACTTATCCTAGTAGTCTGCCACAGTCCCCTCCTGAGTCAAAGCAAAGAATTGCTCATAGAAGTCTGCTCCCCAATCAGCTCGCAAACGCTCCAATAAGCAATCATTGAACTCTCTCCAGCTCTGGATGGGCTCCCTCCTGCCACGCCACTGATACCAGGCCAAGGTTTTTCCTTCCAAACACAATCCCGCTGCCGTCAGCTTCTCTTCCTCTGTCAACCCGTTGACAGCGAAGTAACGCTCCACCTTGTAGATCCAGCCATGGTCGTCTTCACCCTCAAAGACGGGCATCTTCAGCTTCCTCACCGTGGGTCTCCCCCGTGTCCCCTGAATCCTCCATAACCTCCCATTCCTTGAAGAGGAGGTGATCCTCAACTGTCACGATCTTCCCTCCACGGTTATACCCGAACACTTCATCATATTCCCCTATTCTACCTTCAAAATCAGCACCCCGGCGATGGAATTCTTCCCTTCTCCCGATGAAATCAGCACCCCGCCGGTCATTTCCCAAACTCATATCCTCTCTAGAAAGTGGCTCTAGAGGTGGCATGTCATCCTCCCCCTCAATGACCTCCACTTCCAGATTTCTCCTCCCCCTAAATGGGTTTGGATTTCCTCCTACACCATGGCCTCTGGTGGTCTCTCTTGCTTCCGATGTCGCAGGATTTGTCTTCAACTTCAACAGTTTCTTCAACATTTCTTTCATCACCGCGAATTTCCATTCTATCCTTTCATTGTTGGAGGTGATTTGAGTTTGAAAGTCAAAGAACTTTCCCTCCAAATCTGATTTTAGTTGACCGATCTCGCCTTCCAAGACCTCTACCTTCTTCTTGGCCATCTATCTTCTCAGAAATCATGAAGATCTTCCTGTAAAAAAATTTCGCTGAAATTTCAATCCCAAATCGATGCTTTGATATCAATTTGATAGGAATACTTGAGTTCGCAAGTAACCCTAAGGTAATACTTGAGTTCACAAGCAATCCTAACCCAAATTGATAAGCAAACAACAGAGAAACGGCTGTTTGCCGCAGGAAAACAGCAAAAATCTGCTGTTTACAGCAGGAAATCAGCACAATCCAGGGAAATCTGAGAGAAAAACTCAATGCAAGACTTGTATTCCATTAGATGATGAAATAAAATAGCAAAGATACAATCGTTCTTCAATCCGAGAGAAAGAACAACTCTCCAAATCTCCAGCAACGCCAAGAGCCCAAAGCAAAAGAACCCTAGATCTCAAATCGTAATCAAATTCAAGATAATCCTAATTCCCTCCTATTCTCCTAATTAACATGAAAGGAGAATCACAACTTACCTAATCAACTCTTACATTCAAATCTTTCTCCTCAAAAATTGCATTAAACCCATCATGGGGCCCATAGGATTACCACCCCTTTGTCCCTGTTTCTTCCGCCGAACAAATACCTGGAGCGGTCCAGGCTGGACCGGTCCAGCTGGCCTCTCCTGGGCCGGCGTGAGAGCAGCAGGCGTAACAAAATTCTCTGTTTTTTGAGCTATAGTTATTCTCAAATATATCAACCTCGACACACTGTTGGAGTAGATGGATATATTTTTTGTTTTAAGTTATTGTTGATTAATTTCACTTTAAATATTAAAATTTTGATGTTTCAAAATTTTTTGTTAATTTTATAAAAATTTAGGCCCCTAATAGTATGATTTTAGAAATTTTGGGCATTTTTGAAAATTACTTGTTTCCTCTGGATTGAATTTTTTGTTAACACGAACATCATCATGGTGACTTTGAGGTCACTTTAAATTTATTTATATTTTCATCGGAGTTTCATATGTATTTAAAACTGTAAAGTTTCATCTGTTTGAGATTCATTTTCAACATAGCCATCATCGGAGATGTTAACCAATTTAATTTAACTGTTTGAACCTTGTCAATTTTGTTTGTTTGTCAACAAAGGATTGTGTTCAACTAATGAGTAAGGGATTATAATATATGTGTTGAAACTAAAAGCTTATATTTTTATGCGTAATTTTTTTTTAAGGAAGCTTTGAAGTCTTGATGTGAACTTACAATTAAATTTTTTGATAGATTTCAGGATTGTATATTTGTTTATAAATTTAATTCTTATCGACTCTAGTTCTCTCAAGGAGGAGGATTGAATTTGAAAATTTAATTTATATTTTTTAATTTTAGCCTGCACAGTATTTTTAAACATTAAATTTGTGAGTTTAGCAAAATTGTTGGAGCACATGCAAATAATTTAAACTTCTTTTTAAATGTTTCGCTTGCTTTTCAGTGCACATTTTTTGAAGCACTTGTGTAGTGCGTCCATATACTTTGACCATATTAGCATGTTTTTCTGTTCATTCACATAATACACTTGCACACATTTTAGTGTATTTGTATAGCGCGTTTGCACGTTCTTTAGGGCAATATTTTTTTAAAAATTATTTATAATGTTTTAGTCCACGTCAAACGTGTTGCTTGAGTATTTATTGCGCTTAGTAGATCACATGCATACATTTCATTTTAAAAAAATGGGTTTAAAATTAAAAAAAAAATTGATGCATGCAAATTTCAGTTTTTTTTTGTTTTAGTTTTTATTGTAATTTAAATGTTATAGTTATTTTTTATTTTTTTTATGCTACTCTATGATGGAAGGCAACCAATGATCATGAGTAGGTAGTGCTTTTGGCTTGGCATACATTGGGTGTGCTAGCTATTTTGGTGCCTTGGCTCTTAGGCTGATGTTGGCTTCTCGGTTTGGGCTTGGCTGTTCGGTTTTTGCTGTGTTGTTGGGAGCTGCTATGCTCTAGCTTATTAATGTTGAGCCGCTGCTTCTTTTTCAGCTCATTACTACTTGTAGTTCACCTCCTTTTTAGCTCATT
Source organism: Dendrobium catenatum (assembly GCF_001605985.2). Lineage (NCBI taxonomy): Eukaryota > Viridiplantae > Streptophyta > Magnoliopsida > Asparagales > Orchidaceae > Dendrobium > Dendrobium catenatum. Next base: position 18,828 of record NW_021361827.1, on the reverse strand, counting down.
ATGTGGAGTGGACTTGGTTCTTTCGCCCTCTTTGTTGGCCTTTCGGGTACCCCGCTGGCTCCTGTCCCGTGGCTGGCTTTTCCTGTATCCCGTGGCTGCCTTTTTCTGTCCCCATGAAGCCCCTTCGGGTGCTGCTCCTGGAGCCGTCTGCTGGCCTTCCGTTTCCTCTTTCCTGATTGGTTCGGATGGAGGTGTTTGGAGCTGTTTGGCTGCCTCTCTCTCTCTCTCTCCATATATATATATATATGTGTGTGTGTGTATGTGTGTGTGTGTGAGAGAGAGATGTTTTGGAGCATTTGGAGGTTGTTGTTTGCTGAGCAAAGTTCTCTAAAACCTGAGGGTTTCTTCTTGGGAAAGCTTGCGAACTTGTTCCATTTCTCTTCCTCTCTTCGATTTCGTCTTAGGCTTATTATCTCTTTCTTCTCTCCACAAGTTCCCCTCCACTTGTATCTTTCTTCTCGAGCTATTGGAGGTGTTGATTGGCCGGTTTGGTAGCATTTACCGAAGGAGTTTTGGTGGATGTTTGCCCAAGTAGTTGTGGTCGACCCTTGGTTTGCATGCCCTTAAGCACATCTTTTATATTACCTACTATTTCGTTGCATGTGAGGTGACCGCTAGTCGGTTGTTCTGAGGGTAGCTGTTTTTATTTTTAATTTAATTTTTGTTTGTTTAGAGGTTTGTTTGATGTTGACATTCTAAGTTTTGAATTGATAAAAGTTCTACTTGTCCTGGTGTTCTTCCCTTGTGGCTTTTTTTTTATCTAGTTGACTGCATCACAATTGTTTTTTGAATTTCATTACATACGTTTTTATGCATTTTGCATAGTTGATGTGCATGTTCCATGGTGCATTCGCACAACGAATATGTATGTTTCATAATACACTTGCTCAATGCTCATTTATGAATATTGATGCAATTACGTGGTGCATTAGTATACGAACACTCCTACACTTTTTGGGGCACTTGTACAATTCATTTGTATTTCTTAGGTACACTTGTATTATACATATAAGGTGCAATAACAACAATAACAGCATCAAGCCATTGTCCCACTACATGGGGTCGGCTACATAAATCCTTTTCGTCATTGTGACGTGTTAAAAGTCAAATTCTCATTTAAATCTAATTAAAAAAAAGATAATTTTTAATATTTTCTAACTAAGTCTTTTTTAGGTCTACCTCTACCTTTCTTAATATAAGTCAAAATATAATACCTCAACTTTCCTAACTGGGTCATTGGAAGGCCTCCATTTATAAGCTGTGTAGACAAAATTATCCATTTATGATTTGATGCATCATGCTCAATTTATTGAAGTAGTCGTGCAACTTGTGACTGTTGATCAATAAAAAAGAGGGGAAACAAAGGGCGGCATATAGAATTAAAAAATAATAATAAATGAAGAAACAAAAAGTAAGAAAATTGAAGCAATGCATCTCTTTAGGAAACCTCTTCTAATGCCTCCTCCAATCCAGCCTTACTTCAAGCGATTCGAGCCAAATGAAGCAAGGCTTCGCTTCAATAACTAACATTCGAGTAGTAATAATCCGAGCAAGGCATATACTAATCGGCGGTATAAGTAATTAAAATAGAAATATGTGTAATTATATAGATCTTATAGTAGGCGGGTATATTAAATCGTAAAGACCATGCGCCGTCGATATTAGATCCAGCCAAGATGAATTCTAAATGCAAGATCTTGCACCGTCGATCTTAGGTCCCCTCGGTATGATTACAAATTTAAGACCTCACGCCGTCAATCTTAGATCCGGCTGGGAGGAAATTCAAGGGAAGCTCTCGCGCCATCGATCTTAGATCTGACCGTGATGAATTTGTATCAAAGCCCTCATTCCGTCGATCTTAAATACAGGCAGGAAGAATTCAACGGCAAGTGTCGTCCAGATCCCCTCTCCGGGGGTATCGGGAGGTTACGGAAATCACCTCAAAAAATTATTCCATTGGAGAACAATTAAATTTAAATTTTAATTAATTAATCAATTGATTATATTTAATTAAAATTAATTAATTAATGAAAATAAATTAATTAATTAAAATAAACTAATCAAAATCAAATTGGTTAATTAAAATTGTATCAATTAATTGAAATTACTTAATTCAAATTAATAATTAATAAAAATCCATTAGTTTATTTAAATTAATTAATTAAACTCAAAATTGATTGATTGAAATTAATTAATTAATCAAAATTAATTGATTAGTTGAAACTAATTAATTAATTGATATTAATAAAAAATTATTGGTTGGTTAATAAGTTGATTAAGATTAATTAAGCAAATTTAATTAATTGGTTAATTAATTATGCGAGAACAATTTAAATTCGATAGCAAAATTGATTAATTGGTTAATTAATTGTTTAGAGCAAATTAAAATCCAAGAGCAACTTAAAATTATAGAAAAATAAAATTTAAAGTTAATTAATTGGCTCATTAAAAAATATTTTTAGTTAATTAATCAATTAATGTGAAGAGAGTCACTCTCGTAAATTTTCTTTTGAATGCAAAAAATGAAATGATGTTTTTTCTATTAATCAGTCCTAAATCACAAGCTACACTGAAACCACACTCATAAAGCTACGACTCAAACAAAAGAAAAACTCTTCAATGCTCTACAAGCACTCCAATGCCCCTCCAAGCTCTGTAAAGCCCTTCGTGTACTAACTCAAAAGTAGCATGAACCCTTGCAAACAAGTAAATAAAACTCATTAGCAGTGAAATCAAATTGCTAAGCCAAGAAAAGAACAAATGTTAAACTAAACTACGGTACTAAAAAAAAGATAAGAATATTGGTACAGGTAAGTAAAGCAGGGTAATTTTATAGAAAAGTAAAACAAGGTACTCATATTTGAAAAGAAAAATAAATACTGTGAACCAAACTACCGTACTGTCAAAAAAGGCCAGGGTACTGAAACCAAAGATTAGTGTTATACTAGTAAACAACTACTAGATAACGTACATATGGGTAAAGTCTAATCTACCCTGAACACAAAAACAAACAGGCAACTTCAAAATCGAATCATAAGACCTATTATTTGAGAAAATTTTAAACAAAATATCAAACCCTCAAACAAAACTAATGGACATTTTATCCTACAAGGCTAGGTTGTAAGACTCGCTAACGAGCAACATCTAAGTGAAGTCATAAGACCCACACGTGAGGAAAATTTCTAAATAATTTGCAAGATCTTAAAACTAAAATAAACAAAACTAACGGACATCTTAGCTTATGTGCTAGGTTGTAAGACCCACCAATAGGCGACTTTTAATAGAAGTCGTAAGACCTTTTTTACTAGAACACATGTTGTGACATCCCAGGCGTCTATAGTGAAAGGATTCGTCGACAGTCTTGATCAACCATCACTTCCTGCTCCCTTGCTCTGACCTGAAATTGTTAACCACATATAATGGGCTTAAATAGCCCAGCAGGTCACCAAAGTCTACAATTGAAATCAAAACACGATACAGAAGCAATATGCATGTCAAACAGTCAAATCAATATCAGTCACTTGCACATGATCATTGAATCGATGTAGATACGGAAATCAGTACAGAAACAGAAATCAATGCATAAACAATAGAATCCAAAATCATCAGTGATAAAATCAGTGAACAGTAGAAAATCCCATAATGTTCAATAAATGAGTACGTGCATCAATCTCTAATGTAGTCATCTTATCTATCACATCAGTCTAATCAATGAAGCAGAATCGTATCAAAACATAACTTTGCAAATTCCAGTTATTCAATATTACTTGCTCAAGAAATCATATGTCATCCAGTAATCGATATCATGTGTTCAGTGAATCACATGTCACTTGCTCAGTATATCACATGCTTAAATGTCAGTACAATGAATCAGTAGTAGCCGCGTATGTATCAATATCAGTAACAATCAAATGACGACATGAACGATTATGCTATAACAGTGAGATCATATAGTAACAGCAAATCCGTACAGTAACGATAAATCCTCAGTAAACGATTCATAGTAAATGAATCAGTACTAGTAAATCCGTCAAATTAAATAAGTTTAACATCACTCAATCATATCAATAGAATCAATCAGATCAATAAAGAAATAAATTCCGGTCAATAATATCAATCGATATGAAATCACATAAAACGATCAATTCATTGCATCGTAAGAACAGTTGAAATCAAATCAATAAATCAATAATAACAATTAAAATCAATCAATATAGTAAAAATCATATTCTATATCACGTGGTCAGTGTATCACATGTATCGGTCAGTATTCAGTGTATCACGTGCTATAAGATCGGTACAATGAATCAGTAGTATCGGTATCGGTATCGGTAGTATCAATGAATCGATGCAATATCAATATCCATATCGATATCTGTGTTCATTGACATGTACAGTATGAAATATCAATGAAATCGTGCAATGACAGAAAACTCATAAATCCATAGTAAAACAATTCAGTATCAATAAATCAATTCAATATCAGTAAATTCATAATGAGATCATAAGAATATTACTTTAAACATGCAATACAATACAATTGTCTTACTCGACAAGTACAATCACTGGATATTAAGGTGTTTTTCAAGGTTAGTATGTTAGTAATCCGTTGGCTATAATAGAGTCGTCACCCTTGCCCGTCGGCATAAACTCCTTATGACTCCCAATCGTTGTATCACGTGATCAATAGAGGATAAAATCAAACCCTTTTTAAAGGAAATCCCGTCGGCCCACCATCCTGTACTGGTCAAATCAATCTCCAACCAACAGTTCAACTAGTCCTTACTTGTCTTTCAGTAACAATAACAGTAATTCAATCATATATTCACATTTATATACATATCATAAATGCATTGCGATCAATAAACATGATTTGGCACAATTTAGAAAACTCCTTAAAATATCGTATAGTAGATAGAAGTCATTATAAAATGCACAGTTCCAGAAAATTTTCAAATTACTAAAAATCGAATAAAATAACATTTCAAAGCTTTACTTGTACTGAAACACTATTTTTCAACCGCCTAATAATTTTCTATTCGATAAAAACACATCAGACTACAAAATAACCGGTAAAAACTTTTCAGAAAATACTTAAATCATGCAAAATCATCATTTCAATAACATACCAAAAGTTACGGGGGTCATTTTTTTGGTAACGAAAACACAAAACTGAGTAGAAAAATACCAAAATACGAATTCTTCGAAATAAGAAATAGGTTTCGGATTCTTTACTGCGAGACAAACAATTCTTCTAACAGCGGAGATGGACGAAAAGCGCACCGCGAGCTCCAAAACCAAGCATTTCCTTCCTTTTCCTTCTCTCTCCAGCTTTATCTTTCTCTCTTTTCAAATGATTTAAAATATCTCAATCCAACATATATCTATTCAGATCGTCCCAGACAAATCTCGTCCAGACGAAGTGTATTCGTTCCTGGACGATTTGCTTTCTTGACAAATTTCGTCCCGACGGGTCGTCCAGGCTTGTACAGGTTCGTCCAGACGAACCATACAGATTCTTCACAATTTTCTTCAGTTCGTCCCGTACTAAAGTCAGTTTGTACGGACTAACTGCACTAAATAAATGCACTTCGGAGGGGTTTTACACATGTAAAGAGAGAGAATGAGAGAGTGGGAGTTGGGGAAGAGTTATAGAGAGAGAAAATGAGACTTCACTCTATTTAGAGGGATAAAGTGATTTTTTTCTTTGTAGACATAAGATTCAATGACGTAAGATTCAAACTTACCAGGAACCCGTCTTACCCTCCATTTTTGTACCCTATGTAGAGAGAGAGAGAGAGTGGGAGTTGGGGGAAGAGGTGTAGAGAGAGAAAATGAGATTTCTCTCTGTTTAGAGGTAGAAAGTGATTTTTCCTTTTTGATTTTAGAGAGAGAAAGAGATAAGAAGGGGAGGGAAGGAGATGGAGGATGGAGAGAGGTTGGTGTAAGGAAAGTGTGAGGTTGGGAGAGGGAAGTTTCTCCCCCTCTTTTTAGAGAAAGAAAGAGAGATAGGTGGAGAGGGAGATTGTGATGTAAAGAGAGGTGGAGGTTGAGTTGTAGAAGGTGGAGGAGGTGGAAGAAGAAGAAGAAGAAGAAGAAAGGAGAGGAAGAAGAAAAAGGAGAAAAAAGAGAGAGAGAGGAAAAGAGTGGAGAGTCAAGTCTTTTTAGCTTTTATAAAAAAGTTGTCAAAAGCAGCTAAAAGGACATCTCCTTTTCATATGTGTATATATATTAAATTTATTTATATTAATCATTCCTCAATTCACTCACCAAATCCTTATTGTTCATGCACATTTTTGCGATCTCGATTCACTCATGCAAAAATTTAATTTTTTTATGATAAAAACTTTATCCAATATGGGTGATGATATTAGCTATTTCAGTCATCTTGAACATGTTGGCACTGTATGTTTGCGAGCGAACGTCATTTTAGTGATTTTTAATTTTGGTCAACGCATTTAGGATAACTTTCACATGATGTCGCGTTCTTCAATCATCATTTTCATCGTGAACTATTGTATCGACCCCAGAGCTGGTATTGAGGTAAATAGATAGATTTCATTATGGAAAATTTGATCATGGAAGCTCCAAATGGAACACCAAGTCTATCAGCCTTAACTTCCGCTATTGAAACTAGTTATGGGATCATTTTGTTTGATGAAAAGGGAATTTAGAGTAAAATGGAATATAGTGTTCAAGGAATGTAGTGTATTTAAAATATTTAAAATTGTATGGATAAGTGTAAAATAAATGTAGGCGATTACTTTTTTTTGTTTGTTTTGAAGTAAAATGAATATAGTTTTACGTTTATTGGTAGTGGTGGCTTGTAGCAAGAGGGGATGACTATGGCGGCCTATGGTAATGACAGAGAATTTATAATTTATTTGGAAATCGGTCTAATCTAATGATTTCTTAATAAACTAAAATTGAACTAGAGGGTAAAATCTAAATACTTCAAAAAATACTATGCATTTCTTTTACTTTAGGCCAAATGCCAATATTTTTAAAACTCCTACAATTTAAATACTTTACACCCCTTTTACTTCAAACCAAACTTCCCCTAAGAACTGGAGTTCATCAAGTTTTTAAAGCTTTTGGGTGTTAAACTAACATCAAAGAAAAATCCCTGGTGTCCATGAATTTCTGATTTGATTAACTTATAGTATATAATTGAAAAAAGTTGTGTTACACTCGTGTAGCTATCTTTTAATTAAAAATTAGATAGGGAAAAAGTCACATCATATGGACTGGCCTCTCTCTGCATGCATGTACATGGATAATCAATACACTAGTTTGATATTGGATTGGGAAAAATACAGTGCTTACTGTTTCTTATAATCTGTTATTTTACCCAACTGATAGACAAACGTATATCACACGCATAAATATGTACGGACTTTTGATTATAATTATAAACTTGGCTGATTTTTTCCTAGCACATGCCTAAGGCTTCTCAAAATTGACATGTCTATAATGCCATCTAAAGGCAGTTTGGTCTTCCACCAAGAGCCTTTATTAACTATCCATGATTCACTTTTAATCTAAAACAATAAATTTCATTGTTAAATTGAACCATTGAAAATACCTTAACTGAATTGTCATTGTTTTTTATTTGAATAAGAGCTTTTGTGCGCTATATGTACATGTTACACTTGTACTAGATCTAGTTATTGAATAACTGAAATTTTTTACTGAACAAATTCCAGATTATTTTAATTTGCTAGAAAAATTGAGCCAATATTTTGATGGCACATGAAATTGAGCTTAGTTTAAGATGTGTTTTGCCCATTTTTTTGTTTCTTTTTTGCTATCGTTTATTTGTGATAAAATTTTCATTCTAGTACGAATTAGGTGAAAAAATGTGAAATAAACTTGTTTGTACTGACCTCTTGGATGAACTTGACGAAAGATTTCCATTATTTTAGTCATGGCAGCCTTATCTCATTACCTCTATTAATTTTTTATCTTTGAATAATTTTTTTATTTGCACCATTTGCTTTTTATTTGGGAACTTGAATTTAATCCTGTAACAACTATGGCATTTTGATTTACATTTTGATTTGTAATAAAAAGCTGAAGGCTATAAGTTATTTGTATGAGCCACAGGATTCTATCGATGCTGTCAGGCTTTTGTCCATCTTGATTGGAATTTTTGGCCCAGTGAAAATGTTATCACATATTCATGCATGCAACAAGGAACGCTGCAGCTTTAGCTTAACAAGTAAAGATGATGACTTCGTAGCACAGCAATTCTTACAAACATTCAGGGATGATTTTGTCCCTTGGTGTCTACTGAATCAGACGAGCTCTAGTTCTGCAAAACTAGATCTTTTACTTTCTTTAATTCAAGATGAATATCTATCCGATCAATGGTCTACAATCATCTCACATTTTACTAAACTTGACAAATGCTATAGAGCTGATACTGGAATTCTTTATCACGTTGATAATCTTCAATCATTTGCAATGCTTTTTGAGAAATTGAGAGAGAAAGTCCATTTAATGATAACAGAAAATGTGCACAGGGTTGGTGCACTCCCCGAACATTGGCATCATGAGTTGTTGGATTCATTTGCAATTTCTATTGTTTGTGAAGCTCCTTGCTATTGTTTGTCTCATGCTCAATTTCTACGGTAATACCTAGTTACCTTTTTTATCGTGTTTTTCTTGCAACTTATCTTTTGTAATGAAATAAAATAGTAATATGCTCTATGATTCTATTCACTCAATATCAATTGTTATATGTGATTCTGTGGTTAGTTCTCCAACCCCGCGTGATGGGATAATGCTTGATGTTGTTGTTGTTGTGTTCTGTTGTTAGTTCTCCTGGCATTTATTGTTTTGGCAGTTGGAAAAATGTAGGTGCTCTTTTATTAGTTCAGTTTTCTTAATTGCTTTCTCAAAGCAAGCATCAATGGACTTTGACAACTTGGTATCATACACTTACGCTACTGTAACTGGGCTAAATTGCACCTTACTAGAAGCCGTGATCATAGTTGCTATAGTGGCAATATCAGTTTAGTTACTTTAAGGATGTGGTTGTAATTGCGTGAGGCATAGGATTCTTAATATCCCTTGCATTGGTAGTCGAAAAGCTTATTGTAACTGTGATCATTGAAGATCAAAAGATTTCCTCGGAGCACAAATTGGATAACATTCATTAATAAGAGTACACGTTTTAGATATTTTGGATCTATTGTTCAGACTGATGGTGAAATAGATGGGGATATTATCAGCAGAATTCAAGTTGGTGAGACCTGCAATGCTTTATGGTGCCGAATGTTGACCATTAAAAGAGAAGCATAAAACTAAGTTAAGAGTTGCAGAGATGAGGATGCTCAGGTGAATGAGTGGCTTTACCCTTAGAGATAAGATGAGAAATGAGTATATACATGAAAGGGTTGGAGTAGCTCCAGTGGAAGATAAGATTAGAGAGAGTCGCCTTAGATGGTTTGGTCACATAAAATGGCGGCCTTCCGATGACCCGATTAGGAAAGTAGAGATATTAGATTTGACTTATATTAAAAAAGGTAGAGGTAGACCTAAAAAGTCTTGGTTAGAAAATATTAGAAATGATCTTTCTTTATTAGATTAAACGAGAATTTGACTTTTAACATGGCACAATGGAGAAAAAAGATTCTTGTAGCCGACCCCACGTAGTGGGATAAAGGCTTGATGTTGTTGTTATTGTTGTACAAATTGGATAACAATGTGTGTCACTTTACTAAAGCTTACATTTTACCACTGATACATTTATTATTTAAAACCCATAGAAAAACAACTCAGGGCATGTGATTATATAGAAGTTATTTGGAATGACTGAACCATTTTTATATTAAACTATTAAGTATAAAATAGGATGTGTGAATCAGGTTGTCTTAACGTGTTGAGTTTTCTAATGCAAATTTAGAATAAGATGGATAATTTATGCTCACAAGTCAACATCACAGTCCGTTAGGTTAGATAACTAATTGTATCTTTAGTTGAAAATTTATGCCGTTAGTTTAGATAACCAATTGTATCTTTAGTTGAAAATTAGAAGTATGCTTAATTTAACTGTCGTTTAACATAAATTTCACAAAGAAATTTAGCTTAAGAAAATCATATGTTTGACTTGAAATTGTTGACCTCTACTCAAAGCAAAAAAAATCAAATATAAAAGTACATATATGCTCAAATCCTATGCAAATCCTGCGTAAATCATATCACACTGTTTGCTACAGTCGCCCATCCCCTGCTATTCGACGTCGAACTATCGCTTCGCATGTTTTGCTCCCGCTCTCGATCACGTGCCTGCACTCACTTTTAAAATGAAGAATGAAACAGAGCTTTACGCTTTTTTCTCGCACGCAAGTAGCTCGCGATCAAATCTCCTATGCCATTCTTCCTCTTCCAGCAACATTCACCAACCCCATCCCGATTCTCCCTCACAGCCGATGACCCCCACTCTCTTCTTTCTCTTCGACACACGAGCCTCCAACCCTGACCTGTTCGAACTCCATTGCAAATGAACACCCTCTAACCCCTGCCGCAATTCGACCTCTGATTCTCACTCCGTCTCCATCTGTTGAAACAGAACCCCAGCTCGTCAATCCCTAACTCCACAACTCCGATATGTCAAGCATCCAGTACTCTCTGCACTCTAGGCTTCCAAGCCATGCTTGATATTAAGTCCGATTCCCCTTCATTATCCCGTGCCCTAGCCATTCGATCCCACTGATCCGACCAGCACGATCTCCAATCGAGCTTGCCTATATCCGAACCCCTCTCCCATTCACCACAATTGTTGCCTACAAACTTCACTCCAAGGAACTCAACCCCCGCAACACCCCACCGGCCCTTTCGTTAGATCTCACACTCACATTCCAAACGACTTCGGTGATTTCTCCGCAATCCCAGCATGCTTACTTTATTAATTTTAGTGTTATATTATTATTACTATTAATAATGTTTGTATTACAAATAAAATTATTTTATTATACTTATAATTATTAATTATTATTATTATGATAAAAAAAAGGAAAAAAGCAAAAAAAAAAAAAAAAAAGAGGAGGAAAAAAATAAGAGAAAAAATTAAAAAAAAAGAGAGAAAAAGAGAACAATAATTTTTTTGCGGCATTTACAACAAACGCTCATGATATCTTCTAAACTGAGGATACGTCAGGAGGAGCTGTTATGTTAATATTTTTATTCTTTTAAATGGCAGATTCAATAATGAAGAAGTTCAATGGTTGACGATATTTTCAAAAAAAGAGGGAGTCAATAAATTCCTATCAGCCCTGTCAGCCAATTTAATGAAAATTAATCATTACTATGCCTAATATGTCAGAATGAGATCTCTTGTATGATGAGTTGGAATAATTTGTTATATAAATAGTTAAGTAAATTTTGAGACCATACGCCGTCGATCTTTGATCCGGGTATGATGGTTTATAAATTTTTGAAGACATACGCCATCGGATCTTTGATCCCGGGTATGATGTTATAATTTCGAAGACCTCGCGCCGTCGATCTTTGATCCGGGCGGGAAGAAATATACGGCAAATGCCGCGCCCGATTCCCTCGGTGGGGAGGGGACGCCGACGGCTGCCGAAAATTTTCTAGAAATATTGCCGAATTTTCTTTGTCGCTATTTGAGAACATGTCATAACTTCACTAATTAAAACTAATTTAATTCATTATTAATTAATCAGTTCAAAAAAAACTCATTAATGAAAAATTTATACTAATTCTGAAATTTAAAACTTCTTTCAGGCATAAGGCAAGAAGTTACATATTTTCTGGCAGAAATAGTCAGTTTTAATGGAGCATCTTTTGATGGCAGATTTTTTTAAATCATTTTCATTTCTTGGTAGTGAAATTCTAAGCAAAGTGCACACTTTGTTTACTGAACATTCTCCAATGCCATAAATTGTAGAATATATATAGAGAGAATTCAGAACTAATTATAAGGACGATTATGTCTTTTTCTCTCACTCCAACAGATGCTTTGATTGCATATAAAGATTAAAATAGTTGTTTGTCATTATGAAGAAATTATATATTGTTCCAATTATTCAACTGACATGCCCAAGACAATATATTGATCTTGTTCTAAGCTTAGGAAAAGCTTAGTTAAATATTTGTTTAAGGACAAACAAAGATTTGCCATTTTTAACAATATAGATTTTTATGTAAGGCTACGTTTAATAATATTGATTTTAAAAGAATTAAATAATTATATGAAAAAACCCTTTTTTTGTTTTTTTATTTTTGAAATTATAAAAACACATGTATTTGCTGATGCGAAGACTCCGGGCCGTCGACTTTAAATCGGTTGAGAGGTTTTTTTTTTTTAAATAAAAGACCTCGTGTCGTCGAGTTTAGGTCGACCGGAATGGTTTAATTTCATGGTTAGTTAAAATTCAAGGGCATCGAGATTAATGACCAATTAGAGCAATTATAAATAAAAATGCTAAAAGGAGGGGAGTGAAAGTTCCATTAATCAATAACATATAACATCAACTCCAAATCAACAATAATCACAAACCTAGACCCTCACCTGGGCATCCTAGTCTATGGAATAGGTTTGTCAAACAGCTATCAGGCAACTTCTATACTGAAGTCGTAATGCCTAACAATTTAGAAATTGTCAAAATAAATTAAAATATCCTAAACTTAAACAAACTAAAATTCCAAACAATGGGTTCTTAGTCAAAAGGATTAAGTTTGTACGACCCGTTTTTTTAGGCTACTTCTAAAGGAAGCCATAAAGTCTATCCAAATAATTAAAATTCTCGGCATCCTACGTTCTAAGACTAGGTTGTAAGACCACAACTCGGGCGCTTAGCTTAAGGTGGTCGTAAGACCCACCGTTAGCACTTCTAAGGAAGCCATAAGACTTATCCACTTAAACTTCCGGGCAACTCCTAACTGGAGCCGTAGCCCCAAACTGAAATAAATCTTTGGGCAACTTCTCGTTGGAGCCGTAGCCCCAAACTAAAACAAATTAACGGGCAACTTCTAAGGGAAGCCCATCAAGCCGCACCAATTAAAATCAAACTAAAATCCACATCTAAGGCACTTCAGTCTACTCGAGATCCCTGAGAGGAAGGCAACCCATGGTGCTAATCAGATTTCCCTGGACACTACGGTCAATGATGCTAGTGTTGGTAGACTGAAATCTATGGTATACCCGGGAGACGGAACCAAGGGCATCTTGATCGGGTTTCCTCCATCTTCCCCTACTATTGAGACTAAAATTAAATAAATTTATTTTCATCCTTATCGAGAGTTTCTCTTACGTTTTAAGAGGGGTAATTAACTATGGTGCTTGCGCTCATAGAAAATAGAACCCAGATCTATAACCCTGACCCTACCCTCAGGAGAATTCTGTTAATTTCAATCTCGACTTAAGGGAAGTGGAATCCTACGACTGAAATCGGGATCACGGGCACTCGTGCCATTTTTCTTGAGCCAACAGATTTCTGGCGAATCCGCTGATATTTCAAACACATTGACATATTTTTTTTTTATTATTATTTTTTCATAATACATAAAAAAATGGGTAACACATAAAGGCTAAAATTGTTGTTATGACACGAAATCTCTTTGATACATCCCTAACTTACTGGCTTGAAAACAACACATCGTGGGTTTGAGTGGTTCTAAATTTTTCACTGATTTTTTTAGTGAAATCGCCCATTTGAACTAGTTGCTAAGATGCAGCTTTTAATGATTTTACATGACTTCCAAATGTAAATGAAATATACATTAAAGTCATAAAGTTGGTAATTGCTACAGATATCTCGACTTAGATTGTATTTTGGACTAGAAATAAATATATCATTTTTTGAAATCAATGTCGGAATACAATTTGGATGCCCACGTTATACCAAAAAAAAAAAATAATAATAATTGATCTAAAATCTGAAAATTTTAAAAAAAAAAAAGAAGAAGAAATTGAAGAGATTGTATCTCTTCGTAAGATTAATTCATCCCACCAACTTGCCAAACAATGGCACCTTTATGATAATAACTTCCTTAGACAATTGGTCAATAAAAAGGAGGAAGAAACTGAAAAAAAAAAAGAACTACTCTCGTGGTTTGCATTTTCTCACATCCGTTCCTTCTCGCCGGATTTTTGGCCTCCTTCAATCGCAAACCTACCGTTTACGGCTTTGCTGCTTTGCGATTGAACCCCAACTACAAACGTCAGCACGTAGTCCAAGTGAAACCTTGGCTCACGGCGAACGCCAGTCTTCCTCCTATTCCAGCAAAATTTCTCCTGCGAGCCGTTTCCCGTTTTTCTTCGGAACTTGCACCCGTTTCTATAATCCAAATCCCGTACTTTGTGAATACACCGATCTGTGTAAGTATTAACAACAGATATATCTATTGTTAATGTATATTTTATTCCTTTTTTAAAATGGCAGATTTCATAATGCAGAAGGTTCATGGTTGAAGATATTTTCAAAAAAAAGGGAGTCAATAAATTCTATCCAGCCATGTCAGCCATTAATGAAAATATAATCAATTACTATGCCTATATGCTCAGAATCGAGATTCTCTTGTATAGATGAGTATGGAATATTTTGTTATAAATAGTTAAGTAAATTTTGAAGACCATACCGCCGTCGATCTTTTGATCCGGGTTAATGATGGTTTTAATTTTGAAGACCATACGCCATCGGATCTTTGATCCGGGTATGATGGTTATAAATTTTCGAAGACCTCGCGCCATCGTCTTTGATCGGGCGGGAAGAACTTAACGGCAAATGCCGCCCGATTTCCCTGGTGGGGAGGGACGCCGGAAGGCTGCCGAAAAATCTTTCTAAGAATATTCCGAATTTCCTTTGTCGCTATTTGAGAAACAATGTCATAACTTCACTAATTAAAATATATTTAATTCATTATTTAATCTAATCATTAAAAAAAAAAAAAAAGCATTAATGAACAATTTATACTAATCTGAAATTTAAAATTACTTTAAGCATAAGCAAGAAGTATATTTTCTGGCAGAAAATAGTAGTTTTATGGAGCAATCTTTTGAAGCAGATTTTTTTAATTCATTTCTTCTGTAGTGAAATTCTAAGAAAGTGCACACTTTGTTTACTGAAATTCTCTACGCATAAATGTTAGATATATATAGAGAGAATTCAGAACTACATATAAAGACGAATTGTCTTTCTCTCAATCCAACAGATCTTTGATTGCATAATAAAGATAAAATAAGTTGTTTGTCATTATGAAGTATCTAATATATTGTTCCAATATTCAAACCTGAACATGCCAAAGACAATATATTGAATCTTATTCTAAGCTTAAGAAAAGCTTGTTTAAATTACTTGTTAAGGGACAAACAAAAGATTGCCATTTTTTAACAATATAATAGATTTTTATGATTTAAGCTACAGTTAATAATATTGATTTAAAAAGAATTAAATAAATTATATGAAAACCCTTTTTTTGTTTTTTTTATTTTTGATATAAACAACATGTATTTGCTGATGCGAAGCTCCGGGCCGTCGACTTTAATATTCGGTTGAGAGGTTTTTTTTTTTTTAAATAAAGACCTTCGTGTCGTCCGACTTTAGGTCCGGCCGGATGGTTTAATTCATGAGTTAGTTAAAATTCAAGGGGCATCGAGATCTAATGACAAATAGAGCAATTATAATAAATAAAAATGCAATCAAAAAGGAAGGGGGGGAGTGGAAAGTTCATTAATCAACCTATAACAATCAACTCCAAATCAACAAACTCTCAAAATAAACTCACTACAAAACACCATCTCAAATCAACACAATTTCAAAGAAAAACCCAAAAACAAAACGCTGGAATTCTATATAAATTCCCTACAACAATAAACTGATACTCTCCAACAATGACCACATAATCTCCGAGCTCTCCAAAGTTCTTATGTACGAGCCCCTGCACTAAAGATGGAATTCAATTAAGCATGAAATAATTTGATATTCCAATAAATACTAAAATAGAAAAAGATGCAGGAATTTGTACACTGGTTGTCAAGAAGAAGTAATCTACTAAAAAGTAAGAAGAAAGTATTGTAGCAAAAGAACACTAGTGTTACAATGCAACCGGTCAACTAGTTGTACAACTACTAGTAAACAACCAAACTAAAAAATCACGGGTGGTCTAGTTTCAAACAACTACTATCCATTCTTAAGAAAAAATCAAATTAACATTTTTGGGCAGCCTTGTTTATAAGGACTTTGGTTGTAAGACCCGCTTCCGGCAACTTCGTATGAAAGTCGTAAGCCCGATTCTTTAGGGGAAAGTTTTTAGGTGGAAATTGACCTAAACCCTAACCCAATTAAAAACCCGCAACTTCTAATAGAAGTCGTAAAGTCCGACATCTGAGATAAGCGTTGGTAATAACAACGCTGACCCCTCCCTGGGCATCCCTAGTTTCCCCCCCCTAATAGGAATAGGTTGTAAAACATGCTATCAGGCACCTTCTACATGAAGTCCGTACCCTCCATTTTTAGGAAAATTGTCAAAATAAATAAGCAATAATCCTAAACCTTAAACAACTAATTCAATTATTGGGCTTCTTAGTCAAAAGGATTAAGTTGTAAGACCTGTCTTTTTTAGGCTACTTCCTAAGGGAAGCCATAAGTCCTATCCAAATATTAAAATTCTCGGGCATCCTAGTCTTAGGACTAGGTTGTAAGACCACAACTCGGGCCGCTTAGCTTACAGGGCTAGGTCGTAAGACCCACCGTTAGGCAACTTCTAAGCGAAGCTAAGACCTATCAACTTAAACTCTCCGGCAACTCCTAATGGAGCGTAAGCCCCCAAACTAAATAAATCTTTGGGCAACTTTAGTTGGAGCCGTAAAGCCCCAACTAAACAAATAACGGGCAACTCTAAGGAAGCATAACGCCCCAACTATTAAATCAAACTTAAATGCCACATGCTAAACCACTTCAGTCCACCTCGAGATTTTTTGAGAGGAGGCAACCATGTTGCTATCAGATTCCGCTGGCACTAGCGGTCAATGATTGCTAGTGTTGGTAGACTGAAATCTATGGTATACCGGGACGACGGAA
This sequence comes from Dendrobium catenatum, assembly GCF_001605985.2. NCBI lineage: Eukaryota > Viridiplantae > Streptophyta > Magnoliopsida > Asparagales > Orchidaceae > Dendrobium > Dendrobium catenatum. Next base: position 1,777 of record NW_021361827.1, on the reverse strand, counting down.
CAAAGGGATTTGATCGGGTTTTTAGCCTCCACTCCCTACTATTGAGACTAAAATTAACTAAAATTTATTTCATCCTTAATTCGAGAGTTCTCTCTTACGTTGTAAGGAGGTGGTATTAACTATGGGCGCTTGCGCTCATAGGAGTAAGAACCCCGGGAATCTATAAATCCTGAACTACCGCTCAGGGAACATCTGGTTAATTTCAAATTGACTTAAGGGCAAGTGGAATCTACCGACTGCAAATCGGGATTCACGCCTCGTGCCATTTTTCTTGAGCCAACAGATTTTGGCGACTCCGCTGGGGAATACTTTTCTCTCCCATCTTTGGATAAAAGACAATTTTATATTTAGTCTCAATAAGATAACATCTAAAATATTATATAGCATGTTTTATTCAATAAAGTTTCTTATATTTTCTTTTTCAAACAGAATCAGGTTGACTCTAATCCCTGTAGTTCTGTTGGCAGGTTTGATACATGACGCCTGCAAAGTCCTATCATGACTGTAAAAACTGGGTGAGGGAGCCAGAGTGCAGTTCACTCAAGCCTGTCTGAATACAGGTTTGCTGGAGCAACTTTCATTCCGGAACTATTTCCGAAGTCAATGCAGTTCGAACAGTTCATTCCTTTTGAGAAATACTGTTAGTGCACCTACTATCAAAGGTGTCGCTAAGAAAGTCTACTATCTTTGAGCTGTTGTTGAAAAGGCTTCCAAGAGGGCCTCTGTATTTTCAAAACTCTCCGTGGCACTGTTGTTCGCTCCCAGCGATTCAAAGGAGATTCCCTGAGCCAAGCTGCAATCTGTTGGCATGAATACAGCAGTCAGAATAATAATCCAGGATGTAAGTGCTTGAGAATACAAATGCTGAAATTTCTGAGCAAGTGCTCAAACTTTTCCAGAAAGCCAGAAGGAAGGCCAATGCTCGTCCTACGAGGTAATGGCTGGGTACCCGAAACCTTTCAAGAGTCATCACTGCACATTAGAAACAAATGGTACCATCAATAACGGTTTTGAACCGTAAAGTGGTAAAAAAGAAATGATGCACAGGAAACTTAAAGAAGTCTTTCTGGGAGACTTCGCATCAACAGCCACACCACCCAACGAAGGAAGAATCTGCTCTTCCAAGATATACAAAATACTGAAGGCTGTCAAAGATTAGAAATCTACACAACGAAGATTTAGGAAATCTGTTTACTGAAGTTAATTCCTCAAATGCTGTTCAATCCTCAGAACAACAACTTCTCAGCAAGACCTTATAAGAGAGGCAGTTGACGTCCTCACATACTAACAAAATCGAGAGAATTCTGTCCTATATATGGGTCGATACCAGCATATTATGGAAGAACAGTTGGGAGAGCCTTCTAATGATTAATGTAAGGAGCTTATAAAAGAAGATATGATGACGAAAGCCCCAACAATGGTATCATAGATCTGCCCATTCAAAGGTACATTCCGATGCTGGTGGTCATCGTTATATGACTCCAAGAAGAACAGTAAAGTCTGGGTTCCAAAAGCCCACATATCCTCGAGCTCGGAAGGATGATCCGTGAGTAATGAAATTTAATAAAGAGCGACTTAAATCTCATGTCAGAAGTTATCCCTATAAGAAATCTTCCTGTTGATGTGATTAAAACAAAAGAAGAAAGCTATCAGTCTATAAAAATCCCCCGACTCTCCAATCATACACTGGAAGCGGCGGTCCCAACCTTGGAGAGATCTGAGTTGGAAGAAGATGATAATTTATTCCTGAATGATGAAAGAAGAAGTGGAAGAGGTA
>NW_021361826.1:0-367 GCF_001605985.2 Dendrobium catenatum | reverse complement strand
ACACTCAAACCATACTTTACAAATAAAGCTTCAATGGCCAATTTTAGTGTTGGAGCTGTTGTATCTCCTACATGAACAATCCCAATAAAACGCTCAATGATACATGCTCGCAAATCAACATAACATAAAGCAACAACAACTTGTTCTTTGACTGATATATCTCGTGCTTCATCTAGTAAAATTGAGAATACATCACTTTTCAATTCATTGATTATGACATTTGAGACCTCAATTGCAGAAGCTTATGTTATTTCTTTCTGGATTTCAGGAGAAATTAATTTATTATTTCCAGGAGCATTATCCAAAACAACTTTACTTATATCTTCATTATGTTTAGCAAGAAAGCTCAGAAGTTCAAGAAAATTTC
>NW_021361825.1:0-2828 GCF_001605985.2 Dendrobium catenatum | reverse complement strand
TATAATGTATCGATAAAACTGGGAGTCTCTCCTTTAAAAAAGAAAAAAGCCAATAACATGATAGTGCATTTTTGTATAGGATATTTCACAAAAAAAGATGAGAAAAGTGATACATAGAGATTGGACTAATTAGTATTATCTTAAATCATATAATTACTCATAAAAATCATATTAATTTCTCAAAAGCAATGCATTCCCTAATATTAATTTCTTTGTCAGACATCTCCATAAGACAGCCTTTATAAGGGAAACATACCTATGTTCTAATTTTATTGGGTGGATATTAAGGAGTAAGCTTTGCTTAACAAATTATCATCCTAATAGGACAGTCTATGCTTCTAAATGAATCAAATCACAAGATAGAGGATAACTCAATGTAATAAAGTATATGGGTATCTTTCAAATCAAAAAACATATGCAATGATGATTAATAAATCATCAAAATCAACCATAATGAATGTGCTCAAAAGGGTGATGGGTAATGGTTGGAGGAAAGGAACATAAGAAAAAGTGTATAAACTTGGTCAATATTTCATAGATTTTTATCTTAAGTCATCAAGCCCAACCTCATTTAGCCACAGAGGTATTTGACCCGGTCCGACCATGAGACATTCTATCAACAATCATGAATCACATCATCCAAAATATTATTGTGATCTCAAACAAAAAAAGGAAAATGCAAATTCCAAGAAAGACAAATACACTTAACAATCTAGAAAGATGTAGGGGTTGGAGTGCTTAATGGTGTAACGAATGCATATTGAGAGATATAAAAATTTTAATTTGAATGCATATTTTTAACATACCCAATTGGACTTATAATCTTGTCTTCATTAAAACTCATACTAATTAGCATACAAGCCATCCAGTTAGACCTATTTAATTTAATGACAACAAATGTCGGAAATAATTTTCTTAAGTGAATTGAATGTAAGTAAAATCTTGTCCTTACATGAAGGCTTTTAATTGTATGCATTAGGATAGGTCTTATTATATATATGCATAAGCTAGGGCTAATTGTAGGTAAGCTCTACCTTATACCTCCTCAAGGAGAAAAGAGAGTAGGTTAATTTAAAAACCTTAGGCCATGTATTTTTATTATAAGACAATTTTTTAAAGTCAATTTTAAAGTTGATTCTTAATTATTTAAATTTGATAAATAAAAAAAAAAAAAGATTTTCTCTAAGAGCTTACCATAGAGTATGATTCATGAGCAAATCACATGCAAAATTTTTAAAAAGTAAGAAAAGAGGCAACATTTAATCTAATACTATAAATGAAGGTGAAATATAGGGATCCTAATAAAATAATAGATAAAATACTATGTAAAGTTGGGTTTATAAATATAATCCCGATAAAAATATAAAAAAATATGTGGGGTCTACATAAATATAAGCAACCCTAATTCTATACACAAATATAAATGCCAAAAATTAGGACTTGAGATAAGATACAAGTATTGAGATCCTTTTGCTCCTTGTCATTGCAACTAAATTGTCTTAGACTCTATTGAACCATCTAGATTAGAATGTACTCTTAGATCTAAAAACATAATTGTTGAAAATCTTTGCTTATACCCAATCACACTCATAAATCTTTCCAAACTAAATGTATATGATGAGAAGTAAGAATACATAGGAGCATGATCAGATACTATACACATATTTCCTCTAACCAAAACAAACAACTAATACCAATAAGAAAATAAACAAGCTTAAAACTTATGGACATATGGCCTCTATGATAAAATAAAATAGATCATGACTGTATTTTGTAGCAAGTAAACCTACTTGAAAGAAAATTTTAATGTAAATAATTATCCAAATATTGTAACAAATAATTCTATCTAATGCAAAATCATAGCAAGTCAACCTAACTGCACTCTATTCATTTGCTAATCGATATAGACTGTCGAAAACTAAATACTTATTATCGGCGGTCTAAGCCGCCGCTTAAGGCGCCGGTATTAAGTTAAACCAGCTCCACAGCCCGCGGTTATTAAAATGCCACTAATTTTGGCAGTGAACCGCCGGTTATTACTAGCGGTCAAACTGTCGGTTTATGCACCGGTAATACCGGCATCTATAGGACCGCCGGTAATAGCCATTGGTAATAGCTGAATTTCCTGTAATGAAATAAATCATAATATATGTAATTTGGACTTAACAATCTATTATGAAGCACTCGCCAGTCTAAAACTAACTTAACCACAATGACTTTAGAAGATAATAAGTTGTCATCAACACTATTTGTACTATAGCACCTCCCTGTGAAATATCTAAGCTTTCCATCTCCAGGGCTTTGATTCATCCTTAGCATGGCATGGGCATGGGCAAGCTCTTCATCCAAGGAGTGTACTCTTTCAATGAGAGCATCCAAAGAAGGTGACCTTAGAATAAAGATCTCAACACCCAGATTATCTTATAAAATTTAATATTTCATTCATTGCACTCATATTTGATCTATAATTAGTAGACATGAAATATTAAAGTTTTAAGTATTAGATATGTAAATAGTATAATATAAAATGAAATGTATGTAAATCTAGGGGTGTCAATATTTGACACGACCTGAAAACCCGACCCGACCCCAACCATAAAATTTTGAGTTAGGGTCAACTCGTTTTGCAAACGAGTCAAGTTTGGGTTTCAGGATTCAACTCGTTCGAAAAAATGTCCAGGTCAACCCGCGCTAACCCAAACTGACTCAAAAAATCGTCAATTTAAAAAAATGGGTCGTGTCATGTCAGCGTGCCATTCACGTCAAGTCTCTCGCATTATCTCATGTCGTAGCATTGCATCAGTTTCCCTTCGCCGTCCGCTAGACCG
>NW_021361824.1:0-225 GCF_001605985.2 Dendrobium catenatum | reverse complement strand
CAAATTTTTTTGGTAATTTTTATTTAATTTATTTAGTAATTAAATTTATCTTTTAATCCATTCAAAAAATATAATTTTTTTTATTGATGTAACAAACCAGTGGTAATACAAGTGCCCATTTTCATACACCTATAAAGCCTTTATTGATGGGAGGAATAAATATATTTTGACCCTATTAGAGGAATCCAATACAAATTATTGTGACCAAATAAAATTTTCAGAACA
>NW_021361823.1:0-208 GCF_001605985.2 Dendrobium catenatum | reverse complement strand
ATATATATGAGAGAGAGAGAGAGAAAGAGACATTGTTTTCAATTTTATTTTTTTGTTTTAATATATACATATATTTACTATAGTGGTATCTTCATGATAAATAGTGAAATAATCATAAAATTTTAAAGTAATAATAATTTCTTCTTATTATCTAAATGTTAGTGGCTAAACTATAAAGTGAAATAAATTGGCCAATTTTTAAAATTCT
>NW_021361822.1:0-391 GCF_001605985.2 Dendrobium catenatum | reverse complement strand
GAGTCCTACAGCTGCAAAGCAGGATTCATGCATTCGTTCCATTTTTCTTGAGCCAACAGATTCTTTGAACTTTTGGGTGTCCAAAGAGAGGAACTCATTCCCCCAATTTGCGTTAGGAGAACGAAAGAAATCTAAGAGTTGATTCCTTTACTTGATACGGAATTATTTGTTGAATTTAGTTCAACAAACAAATAGTTTTGGATTGAATTACTTGTTGATTTTGATTCAACAAATAGGTGACTTTCATGTGTCTAATTCACTCAACATGGGTTGAATGGATGAGATTTTCATACAACCTTTGAGTTGTAGGAAGAGGAGAATTTCTCTACAATTTTGACTTGTAGGAAAGAATGGAGAAATGCAATTTTAGAGATTGCAAATCAATGAAAGT
>NW_021361821.1:0-453 GCF_001605985.2 Dendrobium catenatum | reverse complement strand
CCAGTATCAATAATCAATCAATAATCAATTCAATAGTGAATATTAAAGCAATCATATCAATATTCACATTCATATCTATTCAATCTATCAATCTCAGAAAAATCGGAAATCGTACGAAATTTCGGCAGCGTAATGGCAGTCTACCGATTTACACAAAAAACCTGCAAAAAGCACTAATTTCCAAATTACAATAGAATGTTCACGACAACAATATAAGACTATTGCTCTACTGAATCAATATAAAATAACATCCTGATATATTTCTATTCAACTAAAATCGCGTAGAACCAATTCCGACAAGTAAAATCATTCCAAAAAAGAATCAAATCGTGTAGAATATTCGTATCTATAACATATTAAAAGTTGTGCGGTGAAAGTTGTGTCAATATAAAACCGGGTCCAAAATTCGACTACAAAAAACACAAAACAGTGCACAACTCGATCAAAAATCAA
>NW_021361820.1:0-517 GCF_001605985.2 Dendrobium catenatum | reverse complement strand
TTGTATATATTAGTTTGTTGAATTTCTTGCCCCCTCAACTTTAAGTTATTAAACTTTTTTTTTAAATGGCTCAAATTAATCAAAATCAATTTTCTAAAAAAAAAATAACAGCACCTTGATTTAAATTTTACTCTCGGATTTGAAAAAATGTTCTCGGAGTTTTTTATTAAATCAATTTTGCTAATCAAAATTAATTATTTTGACTTAATTTATCTCAATTAATTAATTTATATGATTCAATTAATCAATTGTAGTTATAATTGATTACTTAAATTTTACTTTCCCTAATTGTTCCAAAAAAAAGTTTTATAATTTTCCCAAGAAATTTTGGTAGCCTCGTGGCGTCTCCTCCCTACCTAGGGAGAAATTGGTATGGAACTACCATAATTTCTTCCTACCCAGACTTAAGGTTGTCGGTGTAGGGTCTTTGAGTTTAAACCATCCCGCCAGGATCTAAGATCGACTGTATGGGAACTTCGAATTTTGTTTCTTCCTTTACAGATCTACGATAAATAGT
>NW_021361819.1:0-400 GCF_001605985.2 Dendrobium catenatum | reverse complement strand
TGGAAGCTAATGTTCTTTGATTGGGATGACCCAATCGTTGATGCCACGGAATTGTCTTGTGACGAGTTGTGTGAAGCGCCATTGACTGAGTGGAAGCCGACGGAGTGATAAGCGGGTATAGACCTTCACGGCATGGTCCCCGAAGAATTTCCTGCTGAGTCTGCATATCCTTAAACACAAAACCAGTTGGATCAAATGTGATAGAAATATTATTATCTTTAGTTAATTGCGAAATAGATAATAGATTGTATTTAAGAGCAGGGGAATGAAGAATATGTGATAATGTAAGCTTACGAGAGGGAGTCGGTAGCAATCCTCGACCGGAATTTGCTATGCTAACCGAGCTCCCATCGCCAATGACGATGCCATCTGTGCCTTGGTACGGTGATGCCATGGAAAG
>NW_021361818.1:361205-404184 GCF_001605985.2 Dendrobium catenatum | reverse complement strand
CGAAGCTGTTTTCAATCCCGTGAACACCAACGATCTTATGTCTCCAAAAGCCGGTGGTGACGATGAAACATCACGCGAACCTCCATAACTTGCTCGTCCAGTTGAACGTCGATCCTCCATGCCGGCGACGGCCGAAGAAGGCCGGCGACCGTTCGTCGTCATTGAGCCGACGACGAAGCCGTGAAAATAGCACTTTCAAAATAACAGAATTTTGAAAACTCAGACTATCTTAATTGTTTGCCATCATTAAAAATGGGGAGATTATTGTGAATATGATTTTAGGGAAATTAATTTTGATGATAGCAAATATTTCTGTTTTTCTATGATTGTCTTACCTACTAACATTTCAAGTCCACAAGATCAAATTATAAATTAAGCCAGCTCAAGATTGGGTAGATTAAGAGATGAGTCAACTTGTAATGTCTTTTACCCTTTCTTGAGTCAATTGTAAACAATGTGGATACTGATGCTAAGTAATCTTACACACACATACTTGGGAGAAAATTTCTGATTATTTTAGAGTTTTTTTATTTTTGATCACATCGTCCGGACGATCCCAAAATCATCCTAGATGATCAGTTAAAAATAAAAACCTAATTAGGGGAATCCTGGTTAAGACAGTCATCATTAAGAAAATTATCCTGAATGATATTGACATAGTTTGGGATGATAGGCTCAAATCATAAAGAATCAGCTGCCAAATCTATTTAGGCATGTTTTAAATTTGGACATCATCTTGGATGATACAGCACAATTATGACCAAATTAATATGGTAATTAAGTAAAATAATTAAGATTTGATTGCTCGATCATATCATCATATAATCAAACCTTAGATTCGTCCGAGACTACTAGTGCGAAGCTTTGGATGATATGTACTTAATTGAACTAATCATACGGGACGATCAAAATATCAGCCTGGACAATAATATTACTTTTGCATCGTCCAAACCTCCATCCAGGGTGATGATCTGGATGATATGTGATGTTTTGTGATAATCGGCCCGGACGATTGTGAGATCATCCTGGACGATCAAACTATTTTTTCATCATCCAGACATCCATCCAGGGCGATGTGCTAGAAGATATTTGTTGACTTGAATTAATTGTACATGATGATATATTATCGTCTTGAATGATATGAATAAATTACATTCTAATCTTCTAGACTTTCCCAAATTGTCCTAATTGATTGGGCTAATTTTATACTGATCATACAGGACGATAAAGAGATTTGTTGCAATTAAGAGCTGATCTGAAGCTCTTCTATTTAAGACCTTATGTTTACTCAAAGATAGTATCTTTTTGTTGCTGTCTTGACCTGATAGAGCCTAGAGGAGAGGGAGAGAGAGAAAGAGGATCTTGTGAGGGGAATTTTGTGAGGGGTTTCATAAAGGTTGCTCCAAGAAAGGATATGAGTCATCTTCTATAATTGTCGTCCCTTGGTCCTTGAAGGTTCGAGAGAGGTTAGCCTCAGCAACTTATCAAGGTTCTTTGTCTGCTTTTGGAGGAAGCAAAAGGAGTTGAGGTTCTTTGCCTGCTTCAGGATGAAGCAAAAGGAGTTGAGGTTCTCTGCCTGTTTCAAGAGGAAGAAAAAAAAGTTGGGTTCTCTGCCTCACTGGGGTTGGTGAAAAGGAGGTTTGTACAGGCTTCTCTGCCTTGCTGTGGGATCAAAAGGAGAGTCATTGAGTTTAGTGTAATACTCGGAGTGCGCCTGTGGGGAGTGGACGTAGGTCGAGTTGACCGAACCACTATAAATCTATGTGTTCTTTTTATTATTGCTTCCGCATTTAATTTCCGCACTTAGTTTCTTTTATGGTGATTATTAGTTTGGTTTTAATTTGTGTTTTGACTGAGAAGTTTTTAAAAATACCAATTCACCCCCCCTCTTGGTTAGCATTAAGCTAGTTTATAAGGGACTAACATCCCTAATGAACTTTCAATGGTTCAGTCCAACTAAAACTATATCCACTCCCGCACTAAATACAAGTGACTCTTCTTTTGTCCCCACAATAAGGCGGAGAAGCCCATACAAACTCTCTTCCACCAACTCAGTATGGTAGAGAACTGTCGCCTTTTACACTCTTCAAGTGATGGTAACATACCTTCTCATCCTTGTTCACCCTCCTAGTTAACGCAGAGTACCTACACATCCTTTTTCACCCTGCTGGTTAAGGCAGAGAATTATCACATCCTTTTTCACCCTCCTAGTATAGGCAGAGAATCTTAATCCAGTCTTGAAAATCTTCTCTCAAGAGCCTCCAAAGAAGTTGGGCAGAAACATGTAGAAGATGGAGATCCGTACTTTGGGCAACCTTGTGAAACTTGATCTCTCACTCTTCAATCACAAAATCTCTCCCAAACACACTCCCAAAAGGTCACACTCAAGAGAAGTTCGAAGCAAATGATATACAAGATAGTTTTTAGGACTCTTTATATAGAAACCATATAAAAACCATCCAAAAACTAAAATTTCCAAGAGAACCATCACACGATCATATTGTATGATCGTGGATCATATAATACAATAGTTCCAAAAACTAAGGCTTTGTTTGGTACAAATTTGGACGAATTTAATTTCGTATACTATTAGTCGTTTGTTTGATTTAACCTCGTATTATACAAACATTTCAGAATGAACGTGTTCGTTTGGTACATTCTTGTACGAACCTAATTTTGTACACTAATAGTCATCTTTACGACTTAGCATTATACTAAATGAACAGTTAAAAATGAATGTGTTCATTCGATATGATCTGGTACAAACCAAAATTTATACTCTATCAATCATCTGTATGACTTGACATCGTATATTATGAGCAGTTCAAAAAACATTAAGCCATGATTTGATTAATTGTATTCTCGAGGAAAGGTATACCACATCATATAGTATGATTAGATATCATGCAGTACGATCAGCTTAAAAAAATTATCACTCTCCTCCTATGTGTGTGCACGATTACCCAATTACAATCACACTTGCTAAGACTCAAGTAATAAAAAATAAAGATATATAAACTTTATTATATTAAATCTTATTCTACCTTGTCTTGAAGTCTTTAACAATATGAATTAGTATATGATTTTTCAGAAATATTAGTACAAAGAGAAACAAATATAAATATCCAATATATGCTAGGAGAAATAATAAATTCATAACAATAATATTTTGTTTTCATCAAAAATCTCAATCTCAATCTTGATATCTGATTTGCAACAGTTCAAAAATTTTATACATGTTTAGTAGCATCGCAATTATAATTATACTTCTATCAATCTTGATGTTCAATTTATTTGCATTTTTATTGGTATAATACACTTTCTAATTCAATATCCAGTTCTCTATAATCCATTCAAACTTGGATTTTTGTCTTTTGCATTCAAGTTCTATTTGATGTTGCTCAACTCAAATTAAATGTCCACAAGTGCTCTCTTTGAGTTCAAGTTTGCCATGTTTCATTTGAGTTCATATTCTTCTGTATTTTATTCAAATTCAAGTTCAAGTTATTTTACTTGCTGTTCATTTAAGTCTAAGTCCCCTATATTATGTTCAAATTCAAGTCCTCGATTCACTAGAAATTTCAACAGCCTCCCAATGTCTCCCCCATTTAGGAGAAATTTCAGGATTCTGGGCCTCCCGCCACACTACAGAAAAGCATGTACGATAGGTATCGAATGACATTGTGGTCGTAAATCTTCAATCCCTCAATGCCAGAGAAATGTGTGTATAGGTCTTCATGGACCTGTTTATATATATATATATTCATGTTTAGAACTAATGATAATGATACTAAAATGAATAATCAATAACATCATTAAGTACATAAGTACACTAGCTAATAATAATTTGTGAAAGAAAAATAAAAGTGTTGAACTAAAGAAAGAAACTAAGAAGAGAATGACAATCATTTTGTTTACTCTCTTTTTTTCTTAAATGATTGTTTGGGTGTAAAGGTGTTGATTTGGTGGGGTTTGAGGATATATTTGAGATGGTCTTAGTTGGTTGAGTGTAGGGAAATAGATTGCAATAGATTTATTGGAGTGGCCTATATTAGAATGCTAGGTTGATTGCGTAATGGGCTTTGGATGATTGTTGTAGGATGGATTGGGCTTGAAGTGGATTGGAGTGGATGTATTGAAGTGGGTGTAATGAGCTTGTGGAGTGGTACAGTAAGTGGAGGAAGGGGTTAATGGATTTGGGATAAGAGATTTATGTTGTGAAAAGCTTTGTCGGTTAAAGTATACAGGAAGTGGGCCTATTTGAATTGTTGTAGTGCTTTTTTTTTTTTTGGGGGACATTTAGGTCATTTAAGGCAAACTCACACACACGACGCATACACATAGACTCGAACCTTAAACCTCTTAGTTGGAAGCCTTAGCTCTCAACCAATCTTTCACATGAACAAATCAGGAGGATGGCAGCTTTTCACATGATGCTAGGGAGACGGTAGGCTGCAGGATAGGATTTATATGAGCTTGAGCTGCTGCCCATTCAAGAAAATTGCCAGCTAAATTAGCCTGCAACAGTGTTTTGCAAGACTCGGGTAGGAGAAGAAAAAAACATGGAGTTTTTAGCTTACAGTCCGGTGTTGTGGCGCTTGTTTGCTGAAGGCTAGAACGCAGCGATAAGTTTGGCCAGCAAGCTCTGGACACTGGAGAAGGAAGTCAGCTTGCTGTGTGGGTAGATTGGCTTGCTAGAGGTGTTCGATTTGTAGAGGGAAGAAGGAGACGGGGTTGAGGCTGGTTGGCTTGGGATTGTAAGGAAATGTTCATTCTAGCTGTGAGGGGAAAGTGTCGGGTTAGCTTTAGCACAAGGGATTTGTGGTGGTTGAGAAAATCTGAACATAAGGGAAGGGATGGATGTTTTATTTGCTGTTGTAGAGCCTATTGTGCTTGGTATGTCAATCTTCCAAAGAAAAATACTAGTCTTCTAGAGGTTTGATTGGTGCTTGTTGGTTGAGGAGTCGTCGATGTCCACGTACAGGAGAGGAAGGCTGAAGGTGAAGGAGGAACGGACGTCCTTTGCGAAGTGGGAGAGATTGCGGCCCTAGCAGAGACAAAACTGGGACCCCAAACTAGCTAAACATTTCTTTGTTTTAACGACGGGCAAAGCGAGCTGGTGATGATGAGGCTTGACAAACGAAGTGCATTCGACAAAACAAGGTACAATTAATGCAATTAATTTGAATTTCACTTATTTCTCTATTTGGCTCGTGTTGTTTTGTTCAAATTATATAAGTAAATTGTCAAATTAGTGTTTTATCATTGTTGTATTAACTTAGGATGACCAAATTGCACTAGTCAAGTCAAAATTGCTCTGATTTGCGTGCCAATTACCTCGTTTTGCATGTTGGTTTCCCCATTTTGCATATCAATCTCACCGAATAATCTAAATTGGATAAATAGATAGTGCACTTTGGGTATTGTCAGTGTTCTTAATATAATGACGAAATCTATGTGACAATCAGATGTCATTTGGACAACATCGAGAGTTAATTTCCTCAAAATAGGTGTTATTGCTTTGGGACAGCATTGATTTGCATGTGTAACTTTAATTAAATAAATTGGTAGTTTATTTAGAGTATTGAAGGTGTTCTTAACACAATGGTGAAGTCCATTTAGCAATCGTATGTCATTTAGGCAGTGTCGAGTGACTTTTTTCTCAAAATTTGTGCTTTGCTCGGGATGCATATCGATCTCCTCACACATTTTAATATGAACAAATTGGCTACTATCCTTATGTATTTAGGATATTCTGAATGCAATGATAAAGTCTATTTCACGATCGGACATCATTTGGGCTATCTCAAGGCATCTTTTCCTCGATATGCATGCTTTTTCCTTGGGATGCATGCCACCACTCTGGATGACCCTAATTGAATAAGAAAAATATATATTTTGAATTTTGACAACACTCTAGATGTAATGGTGAAGTCTGTTTTGTGATCAGATATTATTTGGGTGACGTCGAGGCCAAAATCCTTGATTTACGAGTCATCGCCTGAAGATTCATGCCACCACCTTGGTTTATCCCAATTAATCAAATAAGATGTATATTTTGAATGTTGATGATATTTTGGATGCAATGGCAAAGTATGTTCTACAATTGAATGACGTTTGGGTGATGTCGAGTGCCAAAATCCTCGATTTATGTGTCATCACTTTGGGATCCATGCTGCCACTTTGGATGATCCAAATTTAATAAACAAAATGTAGTTTTTAAATGTTAACAACATTCCAAATGCAATGGTGTGATGCATTCATTAATCGAAAGTCATTTGGGTATCAATCTTCATCAATTTTAGGTGTCGATCATCCCTTTGAATCGATCTCATTTGATTTGACTACAATGGGCCTCAACTTGGAAGAATTTGATGTCCTTATCGCAAAGACATCATCTGTTTGACAATTGGAGGTCGTTTGACCCTTCAAGTGATTTGTCGCATCAAGTCGTGTCTTAAGGTCTAGGTTCTAGAAGGATCCTAGGATTTAGAATAAGTAATAAGGTCTAGATCTAGGAGAATTCTAGGGTCTGGGGTCTAGGATGATGTAGGGTCAGGATCGATCTGGAGTCTATGTGGGTCCCCAGTGACCTCATACAAAAATGAGGTCAACAAATATCCATTAAAAGTAAAAGAATGGGTTATTACTAGCCATCAATGATAAAATACTACACTAATCATTTTGATAAATGTCATGAATGTCAAATTCATGGTAATATCATAAATCAACCTTCAAATCCTTTACATCCCACTATAGCATCTTGGCCATTTGAATGCTTGGGGATAGATGTAATAAGGCCAATCGATCTGTCATCATTAGCTGGACACCATTTTATATTAACAACAACAAACTATTTTTCTGAATGGATTGAAACAGTTCCATTTAAAGAAGACACTGTTAATCATGTGATCAACTTTTTTACTCATAATGTTGTCTATAGATTTGGTGTACCGTGTCGTATAATCTCAAACAATGATATAGCTTTCAAAAGTACTAAGATATACAAATTCATTGAGTGACATAAAATTGATTGACGATATTCATCAATATATAATCCAAGGAAAAATTGATTGATAGAAGCCTTCAACAAAATACTGGTAAAACTACTCAAGAAAGTTCTTACTAAGAATAAAAGAGAATGACATACTAAGATGGAAGAAGAATTATGTGCATATCATACTACATACAATACACTAATAAAAGCAACTCTTTATGTGTTGATGTTTGGGGTTGAGGCTGTTTATCCACTTGAAGTTGAATTTCCATCACTTTGAGTAGCTATTCAATACGACCTCAAGAGGAATAAAATGCTCAATTACGAATGAAAGAGCTTGATGCACTAAATAAAGTCAGGCTCCAAACTCAACAAAATTTAGATATCTATCAAGCAAAAATGATAAAATCTTTTGATTGTATGGAACACCTTAGAGCATTTCAAGAAGATAAATCGATCCTGGTTATGAGAATACCAATTATCCCACTAAATTTGAACCAAATTGAGAATGACCTTTTATTATCGAGAAGGTATACTAGCCAGGAGCTATCAACTCATCATTATTGAAGGTTGATGATGTATTCTCCCGATCAATGGGAGATATTTGAAGTACCATTATTAGAATAATAAATTGAAGATTAAAGAAAATATTTCTAAAATATCTTAGAAATTCTACTACAAGACATGGGACATTTTTAAGTTTTAAAAAGGCCAAAAATCTAATGATAGTTGAAACTTCCCTTTAAGACGAGGCATTTTAAATTTTTATTTGGGTTGATATCGATCATCAAATAAATATTTGAAATCATTCATGGATCTAGTATTGCATAAATAAAAGGCAGAAGTTGGTGTCTTTGAGCAAGCAAATATGTGATCATTACAAAAAGTTAAATATTCATTTTCAAATTCACCAAAATCTTGAAGTTCATATTGAGAAGACATTTTGATCTGACAATTTCAACAAATCAAACTCAAAAGGTATTAGTTATTATGGTACAAGTACAATGCTCAAATAGGTATAATATCAGTCTGAATAAGTCTATATGCGGCCGAGTCAATAATACCTTTACCTACTCAACAAGCCAAGATAAAAGGTCATAGTAGGAAAGCATCTGTCTTGTTAGCCCAATGAAAAATAATATCAAGTTTGATGTTTGTTAAATTTAACAAGTCAAAGAGATTTAGATTTAGAATATTTTCTCAACTAGCAGATGAATTGATGAAAATTTCAGAACAAGATTATGAATCAACTCAAAGGCACTAAGCCATAATTAAAACTTTTATATAAGTTAGAGGCATTTTTCCTTCGTTAAAATTAATTATCAAGCACAAAGCCAAGAATGAAGGAACTTATCTTATTCAGCATGTCCAATAAAACACAAAGCTCATGATCGAAAAAGTTATCCCATAGTTCTCATAAAGTCCATAGATTAAACTTTGGAAATATTGTCATCATCAAAGTCCATCATGCATAAAGCTTTGGATCGATGGCTATTTGTCATTGACCTAAATAAATCCCAAAGGGTTTGGGTCACTGGCATACACTCCTTCGCCAAGCACACCAAAGCAAGAAGCTAGGGAAGAAGGTCAAAGATGAATTAACACATCTAAATTACACAAAGCATCAAATAAATGACATCCTCTATTAACATATCTTTTAGAGATATCTAGAGGACTCTCGACATGACATCTAAACTCCAATTTTTGTTTGCAACAAATATGATAAGCTATAGAGCACATATCATATTTGTTAGGGGAGGCATCTTTTGACTGTAAAGCCATCTAGCTAGAACGATCCCACTTCCCCCACGATCCCTTGTAATGGAATGTAACTCCATCATGCACAAAACCACTCAACAACTCTCATTCATCTCATTCGCAAACTCATGAACACAAGAATCATAGAAAGAGGAACTTACCTTCTCTCTTTCTCTCTATTTGAATGCCATAGGAAGCTCCAGTAAAAGACTGGCTTCCTTCATTCATCCATTCCTGAAGCCGAATCTGCACAACTGTCTACCTTTTTTGACCCCCTCTATTGAGCAAGCAATGCCCTCCATCGAGCAAATAAACTCCAATCTTTGCCTCTGAGTCCAATGCCAGCTTCCGTGCCCTAGCCACACCAGCTTGTGCCTTCACTTGCTCCAATTTGACCCTTCCAAACTTAACCCGCGGTTGTCTCACCTCCTTCAAGCAACCACTACTAACCAAACATTTGCCTTCTCTGATCCCTAGTTTACATCAGGATCCCTCTCCCTCTATGTCATATATATAATGATTTGATATATAATTAAAAAAAGAGATGAGAGACATTTCAAATAGGAATTAAAGACCTACGCCATCAACCTTAGGTCCATCTAAAAATGTTTAAATCAAAGACTTGCAACATGATCTTCAATCTGGGTGGATGATTTTAAATTTAAATCTCCCACACCATTGACCTTAGATATGGGCGAGAAGATTTTGTAATTTGAAGCATTCATACCATCGTATCTTTGATCCGGGTAGGATGAATTTGATTTTAAGATCTCGTGTTTCCGTATCTTAGATCTAGGCAAGAAGAACCAAAAGCAAGTGCCTCCCTACCTCCCATTGCGAGGAGGGAATGCCGAGAGGCTGTTGAAATTGAAATTGATAAATAACCTTCACATTTTTAATTTAAAACAAAGTCTACCATTTTAAATTAAAGTAATTTTTAATATTATTATGTATGATTTTAATTGATAAGAAAAAAGAAGGGGGATCACACTTGAATCATACTCATAATTTCATTTTGGATCGTCAAGATTGAAATCACTTACTTTAAAATGACTCTAATATTGATGGATCTAATCTTAGGCTCCCAACTATCAATGTGGATTGATTAGTTTGGATGAGCTAATTACATAATACAATTACCATGGTCATTTGAAAGGAGGTAAAGGCCTGAAGAGCATGTCAAATGGTCTTACAATAGATTTTCTTGTAACATGGGTATACTAAATTTGTGTCAGCTAAGAGAATTGATTTCATCATTTTTGCTTTTTGAGGACATGTTGCTACACTCTCTATGCATCCCTATAGATAATGAGTTATTAAGAGAGTTTTGGAGTATTGTACTGTTGAATTACAAAATTCTTGTATTATGAGTGAGATTGTACAATATGCTTATATCCTAGATCAGGATTAATATGGAAATTATATCATTCAAAATAGTTTAGAAATGAAAAAAAAAAAGACAAATCACCAACAAACTTTCCGATCAAGTTATACACTGCAATAAAATTTTATTTCCAATGATATTGAGAAATGCTTACAACATGGTAACTCTATTGAAACATGACTCTAGATTATGGAAACAATTGGTCAAACTAAAAGGGAATGACAATTTGCCAACCTTAGATGCTTTATGAAGCTTGTTTTGGAACAATAGAAAAATTATGCCAACATATAAGGCAAATGTATTAGTGAATTGAGCTGATCAGATTACTTAGTGATTTGATTTATTACATAAGTTGTCTAGGTCTTATGAATACACCACTTGGAACTATATAAAATGCAACATATAATAGACATTAAAAAGACCATATAAATGTAAGCAATAAACACCACATGCATGTGCTCGGATAAATATTTTAAAGTTACAAACACAAATATCTAAGAATGTTGCATAGGGTCAAATGCTCAATAATACGACATTCTATTTTCAACCTAAACATAACTCGCATGTGTCCTAACAAATGCAATAAATTTGCAAATGCCAAAGTCTGAGAATGTTGTATGGATTGAATATTCAAATTTCATCCTCCTCCATTAAAGGACATGAGTTAACCACAAACTTTTAAATACCTCTCAAATTTTTACAAAAATGCAAGTGACTTTAACATCACATTAATGATGGCTGCGTTAAATGTAAATAGCAATCAGAGGTGTAAAATCTAAAATCCAATAAAAGTATAAATCATTAAAATGAAAGCTATCCTCTATAAAAAAAAAAAAACTAAAACCCATCCACCTCTCACAACTGTTTATTGGGGGTGATAAATTTGAAATAAACCTTAGCTCACAAAGAGAAAAGGTCATGTTAGGTGTATCACTAAGATTCATCCTCAAATAGTCTCTTGCTAATAGGGACATAGCACATGCCCTCTAATCTGGTGGTTTTGGCACAAAATGACACCATTATATTACGATCACGGCCAAAGCCCATATGTTCACTAATGGCGTCAAACCCTTTAGTAATGAATCATATAATATATTCAACAGACATAAAGCCCTCTATCAGCTAAGGTGGATTCTAATATAAGGAACATGATAGCCCAGGACGACGAAGCCATGGGATATTGATCGAACTCATTTTCATTCCCCCCATCACAAATTTTAAGTTTATGGTGATAAACTTTAAGTCGCAAACTCCAAAATTCATATCTCAAATTCAAACCCTAAAATTGTTAATATTATACACTGGATTTGTGACCTATGTGACCTCTTTAACGACTAGCCTTAATCAAAAGTTCTCTCTTGTTATCAAGATGGGTAATTAACTATAGAGGCATGACCCTATAGCTAGGAAACCATAACTTGGATCATAAAGTCCTCACAAAATGAGGGCAAAATATCTGGGTGTGTCTTATCTTCAAACCCAATCTACCTTATGAAAATTTACCCGAAACCTATGCTCATTAAAATTCTTTACAACCACAAACAAAGAAAAGAGATGGTGCAGAGAGGCTAGGGCGCGCGACGAATTTTTGGAGCCCACATATTTCTTTTTTGGGTGAAATAAAATGCTATTTGAAAGCGTGAATTCACCATCTCTATATTTCTATTCAAGCCAGTCTTTGAAGATGTAAAAATCTTTGATAATGTGGCTGATAACTCAGTGATATATGCAATAATTTGAATTGTCATTTTGATCAGCTTCTTCGGGTCTTTTGCACTCCGGTAATTCAAGACCAATATTAAGTGCTTGCTTGAATAATTTTGCCACACTTTTCCTTTTAAAAAAAGATTCTATATTCTAACCAAAAAACTAATCATCATAGATTTTAAAATTCTTATATTGCTTTAAGATTAGTGTTATATTTGTTACCAAATTTTAAAGCTCATTCTAAACAAAATTAAAATTAAAATATCTAGACAGGAATTTCTTCGTTTCACTAAAAAGACTTGATAATTATTTACCATATCTTTTTTGCTACTTTCAATAAATTTTTGTACTAAAAACCTTTTTTAGAAAACAAAATGAAAAATTCCCAAAACAAAGCCTAAGTTTTGATGCATCCATGCCTAACTACTCAAATTTTTAGTATGATATATTTTTCAATGATTCTAGCCTTCATCTGCTTATTAATATTTAATGAAGTAAAAATATCTAAAATATGTTTTAAAACACATTAAATACTAACTTAAAAATTATTACAACGACAACATCAAGCCTTTATCCCACTACGTGTGGTCAGTTACATGAATTCTTTTTCTCTATTGCGTCCTATTAAGAGTCAAATTCTCATTTTAATCTAATAAAAAAGGTCATTTCTAATATTTTCTAACCAAGTCTTAGGTCTACCTCTACCTCTCTTAATATAGGCCAAATTTAACACATCTACTCTCCTAACAAAGTGATCAGAAGGCCGACGTTTTATGTGACCAAACCATCTAAGGTGATTCTCTCTAATCTTATCTATCATGTGAGCTACTCCTACCTTTTCACGTATATGATCGTTTCACATTCTATCTCTTAAAGTAAAGTAACTTATCCACCTGAGCATCCTCATCTCTGCAACACTTAACTTAATTGTATGCTTCTCTTCGAATGGCCAACATTCTACGCCATAAAGCATTACAGATCTCATTACCATCTTATAGAATTTCTCTTATATTTGAGGGATATTTTTCTATCACATAATAAGCCCAATACATTTCTCCACTTCAACCAACTTGAATTCTACTTATATTATCTCCATCTATTTCACCATCACTTTGAACAATAGACTCGAGATATTTAAAACATGTACTTTTATTAATGACTTGATCGCCCAAAGTCACAGTCGCCCCACTAAATTTATTACTATTAAAATTATACTATGTGTATTCGATTTTAAAACTACTAAAACGAAAACCTTTGGACTCTAAGGTTGACCTCCATAATTCAAGTATACCTTCAACTCCCACTTTAATCTTATCAACAAGAAAAATATCAATAAAAAAGAAGCATACACTATGGTACATCCTCCTGCAAATGTCTAATAAGAACATCCGTGACTAAAGCCAAATGATATATGCTTATAGTTGATCATTGATGTAATTCAACTGAAATAGAAAAATACTTGGTCCAACCTCCTTGTGTTTGAACATTAATAACAAGTCCTAAGCACTTATCCTTAATTACTTGAGTATAAGCATTATTAACCTCTTCCTTTTCTAAAATTCTCGAGAGCACTTCTCTTGAAATTGTTTCATAAACTTTCTTTAAATCAATAAATATCATAGGTAGATCCTCTTTATTCATCCTATACTTCTCCATTAAATCTCTCAATAAATGTATAGCTTCCTTAGTAGACCTACCCAGCATATATGAATCCAAATTGATTTTGAGAAACATTAGTATCACATCGTAACCTAAGTTCAATAACTCTCTAAAAAAAATTTATAAAGTATGACACATTAACTTAAATATTCTATAATTTGTACAATCTTGTGCATAAGCTTTATTCTTAAAAATATGAATTAACATACTCTTTCTCCACTCATCTGAAATTTTTTTTTAGCCAAAAAATTCTTTCATCTCCTAAGCATTTTCACACTTCTTGAAATTTCATGAAGACCAATAATTTTTTCACACTTCATTTTCTTTAAAACCTCTTTAACTTTGATTTTACTAATACATCAATAAAAATAAAAATATCTATTTTCATTTACGATGCTATGATCACTAAACTCAATCTTATTCTCAAAATCTTCATTGAAAAAACTTATCAAAATATCTCATCCACATTTGTTGAATATCCTCTTCTAATATAAGTAAATTTTGATCTTCATTCTTAATGATATTTACTTGTACTAAATCCTTACTTCTCCTATCTCCTTGCTTGGTTAACTTATACATGCATCTTTGGCCCTCCTTAATATCTAATCTACATTATAACATATTAAAAGCTAAATTTTTTGCATCATATATTACTTTCTTATACTCCTTATGGGTCTATATCTTTTCAATTTTTTTAAATTTTTACAACTAAACCAATTTTGATAACAAAGCTTCTTTTTTTATTTATCTTTGCTTAATACATCATTATCATGTCACAAGCCCTATGTGAGAAAAGTAGAGGGTTGTGATTAAGTCCTTGACAACCAACATAAAATTTATCAAATAATCATGACATGAATCCTTTAATATATATATATGAGCAAATAAAAAAAATAAGATGCCAACTCAATGTAAGTTTATTTGGAAATTGATAAATCTATAAAGTGGCCCACATAAGAGCTCATAAAATAAAATCAAATAGTAAACAATTTCATTTCAGTTAAAAAAAAAATAAAAAAAAATAAAAACAAAAAAAAAATAGTTTCAGTTACAAATAAGGAGACACAACGTAGCACATTTAAATCACTTTAGATTGTGACGGATAAATATCTATTATGCTCACTGCCATAGTACCATGAACATTATTTTATGTTCCAGCAAACCAAAGGGTAACAAATATTAAAAGAAGAAGAAAAAACTAATAAAAGGTCGATCACGCAGCAGACATAATACAATCAATGGCGCTCTTGCAGATTCCTGTCATTGTTGCCTCAGGTCCATAAACCTATAAAAAAGATTATTCAATTAAACAACTGGAATTAAAAAATCCTTAAGTTCTTTCAATACAATGCAAGAAACTTGGAGATGATGCATAAAATTTTTTTTTTTTTTCAATGTATAAAGAGGAACAAACAGATTACAGTCTTTTTAGAAAATAAGAATCTGCAGCCTCATAAGATCTTTCAACCTTCATCCAAATTTTTTAAAGATTTAAAGTTAAAATAGCTAAAAAGATAACCTTTTTCGTTTTTTTTTTTAATCAATGACTTCCAACAACTTTATATCTCAATTATTTAAAAATTTGAATAAAGGAAGAATGATATGTGAGAATAAAACAAAAATAAAAAATAACAAAAAATTTAAAAAAAAATTGAGAGAATAAAGGTTTTAAAAAAAAAAAAAAATTGAGAGAATAAAGGTTTATATCCTTTCACCAAAAAAAAGACAATAGTCTAATCTATTCTTGTGTGCACGCATGTGTGTGTATATATATATATATGAAAACTTTTTACACGGGCAACACAATAAATTTGATATTTATCATCTTAAAACTTCATTCTATACTATAGTTAATACAATTTACTTGATTTAAATCTTTACATCATGTAAGAGAAAGAGTTGGAATGTAGAAACAAAAATTGTGATTATATAGGTTTCACATTCTTAGAAAAATTACGAAAGGTATTTCCAACTTGTTGATGATATTTTATGAATTGGCAACTATTATGATATATAATGAAGTTTGCAATACAATAAATTCAATATTTATTATCTTAAAACTTCACTCTATATTCAGCTAGTTGCCAATCTACAAACATCGTCAAAAAGTTGTAAGTACCTCTTCTAAAAAAAAAAAAATCTTTCTAAGATTGTGAAACTTATATAATCAAAATTTTTATTTCTACATTCAAACTCTTTCTTTTTGGAGATGTATTTAGTCAAGTGAATTTTATGCAAGATGAAAATCAAAAAATGTTTTTTCTTAGAAGAGGATATTCAACATAGGTAGATGATATATTTCGATAATTTTTTAATAAAGGTTCTCAAAATATGTTGACTTTAGTGATATTAATATCCTAAATGAAAGTAGAGATTTTTGTTTTATGGTCATATTATTAAAACCAATGTTCAAGATGCTTTAAAGGAAATAAAGTGTGGAAACACAATAAGACCTTATGATATTCCAATAGATATGTGAAAATACTTTGGAGATCATGAAATTTCTTAGCTTTACTAAATTTTTTAATATTATTTTGAATAGGGGTGTAGACGAGTCAAGTCGAGCTCAAGTCATCCTTAGCTAAAGCTTCAATTGATTAATTAATTAAGTTCGAGCCTACTCACGAGCCGGCTCACTTATTATGAATGAGAGAAAATTATTATAATTCAAGTAATTATTATAATCAAATGGTGAAAAGAATATGAAATTAAATTAAAAATAATAAAAAATCACTTAATATAAAAAATGATTCAAATAGAATATAAAACGAGTATATATGTTAAAGTGGAGAAATGCAACGTGTCTGTTACATGATAGAAAAGTACCCCTCTAACTTAAGAGAAAATTTTATATGATGGTGGTGAGACTTGCAATGCTTATGACACATAATATTGGCCATTATAAGAGAAGCATAAAATTAAGTAAAGTGTTGCAGAGATAAGAATACTCAGATGGATGAGTGATTTTATACTTAGAAATAGAATATAAAACGAGTATATATGTGCAAATAAGATTAGAGATAGTTGCTTTAGATAAATTGGTCACATAAAACATTGGCCTTTGACGATCATGTTCGGAGAGTACAAGTATTAGATATAACTTATGTAAAAAAAGAAGTAAACCTAAAAAAACTTGGTTATAAATATTAAAAATGACCCTTTTAATTAAAAAGAAAAAAGAAATGACCCTTTTTATATTATATTTAAATGAGAAATTGACTTTTAATAGCTTACGCCTCAGACCGCCTCGAGGCTTACGCCTCGCCTCACGGACGAAAACCGCCTCGAGGCGCAGTTACGCAATTTTAAACCTTGGAATAAAGGTTTGTTGTTATCGTTGTTGCTGTATTTTTCCAACTCTTTCACTTTCTCTTTCTCTCTCTCTCTCTCTCTCTTTTTTAATTCTTTTAAGTACAAGTCAAAAAATAAAGAAGGGTTGAGATATATTGAGTCACCAAATCAAACAACATAGTGGAGTAAATCCGCACTAATGGGGTGCATGTGCCCTTGTGCCAAATGCCAATAATGCAAACATAAAATGTGAAAATCAACCCTGGCAGATGTGAAAGTTCTTAAAATAAAGCTATATGCCATCTACTAGAACTTCTTAGTCAACCCTTGTATTAAACTTGATATATTAATGGGAAGCTGAAGATAATATCAAAAATGAGAACACTACAAGAAGAAGGGAATTTGTTACCTCAAGAGGAACACCAAGTTCATCACCAAGAGCTCGCATTTTTGCTAGACCTGTCTGGTAATTTGGGCCTCCTCTTCGGACATAAATGTGCATTCTAGCTGCCTTTAATTTGGATTCCTGCAGGGGAAAAAAATTTTGAGTAGATATGGAAGAGAATGAAACAAAAACTTATGTTTTAAATTTAATTGGACCTTTTCCCTTAAGGCTCTTATAATTCCATTGAAAGTAGCAGCAACATCAGTGAAGTTAGCTATGCCACCACCAATGAGAAGAGCTCTCTTGCGGCCATCAGGATCCGCAGTAGCACACTACAGCAAAACAGCGGAAACACAGTTTTATGGGTTTATCAGCTTATAGTTAGTATATGGAGAGCCAAAACAACTATTTAGTTGTTTCTTACATCAAGCACAACTCTGGCATACTGTAAAACCTCTTCCTCTTTTGGAGCACCACTGTACTCAGCATAATTTCCAAGCTCTGATGCATAGCCCAAGTCACCAACCTAAGAAACAAAAGCACATCATGATTACTTAGTAATTAATTATCAAAAATGCCAATGAAAATAGATTTACAACGCCAAAGAGAATATAATTGCTTACTGTGTCAGCATATATGACACTGGCACCGCCCCCAGCCACCATTGTCCATATCCGCCCTTTGGAATTTAACACAGTGAATTTAAGGGAGGCACTGGTCTGAAAAGAGGGGGTAAATCAGCTACCTATTCTATACAGTTTAGCAAATAGCAAGCTGTTCAAAAAAGGATTACATTGTAGTCCGAAATATTACAATCACGTTGCAGAATTAGTAAGACAAATACAAAATAACATTTACTTATTTGCTTCTTGGCTTCCTGAACTATTAGCTAATCATCATTAGGAAGCACACAAAGGAAATTTTTCTCCCAATAGGAATGTTCATGAGGATTAGTATTGTGTTTGGTAGAGTGACTTCAACATTATATTTATTTGGGTAATAGAATGTAAATTATCATTGGATTGGTAAGTAGATAAATGTTTGTTTTTTGCAAGGCTTTTAAAACCGGACCGGTCAATGAACCGGAAGAATGAGAGGTTTGGGGTTCGATGGTCGAACCGGGGGGTCGAACCGGATGACGTAATAAATACTTATTATATTTAAATATTATAATAATTATACAACTATCTTGTATGGCTATCTAGAGGAACATTACAGAGCAATTTGACATTCCAAATTGAAGAACGCAAGCTTAATACAACTGTCAAATAATTCATGAATCTAAAATAGGATAAAAGGTTCTTACTAACAAAACAAGCAAACTCACAACAAACTTGCAGAAATAATAAATTTAATCCCATTCATGTGTGCATAAAGGACGTCTAGCCAAACCAAATAAACAAAAAAAAAAGAATTTTTCTTGAGCTTTTGCTCCTGATTTCATTATCATAATTAATAAAAAAAGAAAAAAAAAAACACAACAAGAACAAAAAAAAAAGAGTAACTAGTAGCTACTGTTGCTAACGGAGATGAGCATGATACAAAAAGCAAATGAAAGCCGAGATTTTGAAAAAATAGCACTATCATAAGAAAAGAAAAAAGAGAACAGAGCAAATGAAATGATTGAAATCTGTAGATTTTGAAAAAAAAAACAAAACAAAAACAAAACTCTAGAAACAAACCTAGACCTGGAACAGGAGACGCCAAAACGGTGTTCGGCCTTCGGCTTCTAGCTTCGCGAACGAATAGATAGCAGGAGACGTTGTTGTCTTGTTGTCTTCTACTCTTCTGGATTCGTGAACGAACGAGACATTGAGACGGGGAGAGCGAAGTGCGAACGAGCCGAGAAGTCGGGAAGAAGATCGTCCGAATGAGTGTTTTCGTTTTTCCCTCTCCCGTATAAGTTCGCATTCCCGAATCACAGCTGTCGGATCTCGCTAAAATTGAACCGGACGGTTATCAATAACCGGAACCGGTTCGGCGGTTCGACGGTCGAACCGCCGGTTCAAGCGGTTCAAAGGCGGTTTTGAGCGAAACCGGTTATATGCTAAACCATAACCAGCCAGCCGGCCGGTTCGCGGTTCAACCGGTTGAACCGGCCGGTCCGGTCCGGTTTTAAAAGCATTGGTTTTTTGCAAGTTGCTCCAATTTTCTAGTTCCATTTGCCCTTTTTTTTAAGAATAAATTACGGGCATCTTGCTGCTCACATGAAGAGGAAGATGCTCACAAACAGCTTGATTAATGATGCAGCAAACATAAAAACTAGAGTAGATTAGGAAGCAAAGAAAAACTAGTAAACTAGGCAATGTAAGGCTGGCATATCAGCATTAGAATTCTATAACAAGTAATACCGATGAGCAACTTTAGATAGTTTTTATGAAGTACCAAAAAAAAGGAGAAATTACATGGCTTGAACTAGAGACAACATTCCCTCGAGAAATCGAATATTGAATGCTGATGCATAGATAACTCAAATATAACTTTCGTCAGTCACTATTTTAATATATTGAACTTTTACTTCAAATCAGCAAATATGTTTTATTGGTAGTAGCTAAAAATATGATAATCTAATATCTTGTGTCTGCTAAATAGCCCAAGGCTTTAATTAAGTTGGTAGATTATTCGCATTATTCACACTACATTAAGTATACACAGTCACAGTTAGGGATTTTTTCCTCCTTAATTTTGCATTCTTTCTCAAATAAGTGACTGTAATTTCATAAATAATTGGTGTAAAACAGTTCAGGAACTAAGGCCATCCCAAATAAATGGAAAAATTGGTCTTCTCATGCCTAGTTCCTTTCTTCCTGATAACATTTTATACCAAAGAAACATCATTTTAAGAATCATTCTCAAAGGCATGAATTAAGCATAGGTTCAAAACAAAACTACATCTTCAACATTATCATCCTTAGATGCCACTATTGAGGTGCGCCATATGATTCCTTTTTACTTGCTCCTATTAGGTTATGCTCTTTGCATAAAACATCAAAAAAAGAAATGCTATAACTTCATTATATAACCTCATGCACCAGAAACACCACTCTTCATGTTTCCGACAACGTGATGCATTTGGTGTTAATATGATTAACGCAGTTCTTTTAACACATTTTCCTTCGCAATCTTTTAACGCTAATCTACCCTCCAACTTTTCAAGAACTTTTGATCTTGTTCGTAAGCCTACGCAATCTTGGTTTATTCCCTCAAAAGCTATATCCAATGCAGCTACCTATGCAATTTCTATGATATATATGCCATTTTACACAGCACTTTTTACATTTACCAAGATTAATCAATCATCAGATCATGTTTAACTTCCTTCTAACATTTAAATATCTCAAGTGTTATTATGACTGGGAGTTCATTGGTTTAATTCAGGAAAATAGTCTCTAAAATGAAAGTACAGGGCAGCGTACATCAACTCCTCCCAACACCCAATATTCGTAAAAGCCTGCAACTAGTATGATCCAACATCAAAATATCTAAAACTTGTCATTTGTAGAGAAGGTAGGCTAAATACTCAATTACGAATATGAAGAAAACATTTAAAGATAACTTACTAAAGTTCAAACATACAGTGCTGCATCTTCATATAAAACAACACTTAGAACAGAAAAAGTGCATCTTTCAAGCAATTTTTTAATTTTAGAAAGCCTAGACTCGGGTTTAAAACATCTTTCAAGCAATTTTTTAATTTTAGAAAGCCTAGACTCGGTTTTATTGTTTTAGATATCTTAGGGTCTATTGTTCAAAGCGACGATGAAATAGATGAGAAAATTATTAGTAGAATTCAAATTAGATGATTGAAGTGGAGAAAAATATCGGGTCTATTGTGTGATGAAAGAGTACTCCTCAAACTCAAGGGAAAATAATAAGATAGTAGAGAGATCTGAAATGCATTATGGTGCAAAATTTTGGCCCTTAAAAGAGAAGCATAAAATTACGTTTAGTGTTGCATAGATGAGGATGCTTTAACGGATGAGTGGTTTTACTCTTAGAAATAATGCGAAATGAGTATGTACATGAAAAGGTTGAAGTAACTCCAATAGCAGATAAGATTAGAAAGAGTCATCTTAGATAGTTTGGTCACATAAAACGTCGACTTTCCGATGACCTTGTTAGGAGAGTACATGTATTAAATTTGGCCTACGTTAAGAAAGGTAGGGGTAGACTTAAAACGACTTGGTTATAAAGTATTAAAAATAACCTTCTTTTATTATATTTAAATGAAAATTTGACTATTAATAGAACATAATAGAGAAAAAAGATTCATGTAGCCAACACGTAGTGAGAAAAAAGACTTGATATCGTTGTTGTTCTTGTTGTAGAAAGCCCAAACTCTTACTATAGATATAAAAAAAAAAAAAGGTTTATTTTAAGCAATTCAACCAGGACAAATTTAATTTCACCACTAGACCCAACAGTCAACAAAATATTAAGTACAACTTGTTTTTCCTTATGTTTCAGAGACATTCTAAAAAGCTGTTATCAAGTCAGCAAGCATATCCTTGCATCACACAAGTTGCTTTCTTCAAAGTTATTCTGCTGTCCTAAATCTTACTTGTCTACTCTCCAACATGTATGCTACAATTCTAAGGACTTCAATATAAATGTGCAAGGTAGTCTGAATAAGAGCATTTACGGTTATTAAACATTTTCCCACCTTTTCATCCAAGGAGTGGATAAAGCTTTCTGTTGGACTCAAAACCCTACCAAAAGGTAATGGAAATTCTAGGCTCCCCCATCTGCAAATTTTGAATAAAGTGTTATCAGAATTAAAAATAATAATAGATTGATAGTATCAGCTTCAAGAGATATTTGTGAATTTACTTTTTAAAGTTTTTAAAAGCAGCCGTGTCATCCAATTCTCCTCGCATATCCAGCGGATAAGGCTCTCCATTAACCAATGTAAACGGATTCATCTCAAGAAAACTAAAATCCAAATCTGCGCAAGTTGCTCTCCATATTAATTTCAAGTCACACAAAGAACAAATCTTCCAATAGCACTCTTTCAAACAATGAAAAAATAATAATTTTTCATAATGATCAAGCATATGTCAGCAAGGATTCTCAACTAACATTTACAAACTAAGAATCAACACAATGCCACTTCTGCAGATAGATTATTTTCAAAAGTTAACTAACACAAAAGAGCATGCCTGTACACAAAATTAGATCTGAAAGTAACAATAAGTCTCCAGTTATGAGGGAAGGGAATTGTTTTCAAATAAAAGAATACCTTGGAATACATCAAATACCCCTTTTATGAAGTTCCCAATCTTCCCTCTAACCTGAGATAAAAACAATTGTCAACCAGTTTATGAGTTTTCCATGAAGAAACACAATGAAAAATTAAATGTCATATATTCACTATTCATGAACTAAAACTAAGAAAAACATCTATAATCCCACCTCCAGAGGAAGAGTAGCAATCAATGGAGCACAAACTTCGTAAGTCATGGATTTCTCAGTAGGGAGGAACACAGTCTTAACCTGCAATGCCGATATCCATATAGATTCTATTACCTTAATGCATACTAATGAAAGAAAATGAAGCATGAAATGAGAAGCAACCAACATCAACTATTATTTCATAATCACCTTGTCCCAGTTCTCCTCAATTTCAATACCACCACACTCGGAGAAGCTGAGAGTACAACCAAGCCTATCTGATACGATGGAGAGGTAATACTCTTGCTCATGGGGCACAAAGGGCTCAACAATAAATGTGGTAATTGGAGCCTTGCAACCACCCATCTCAACCTAAGTAGACCAAAAGGTAAAGTTCATGACTTCATCACAGAATTCTGAAATGTAAACAGAAGAGAACTCAAAGCAAGTAAGTAATCACCTCCACTCCTAGGCGCCCCTTTACAAACTGAGCCACCTCGGCAAGATCCAAGTTAAGCGCAACCAGCCCGCTCTTCCCACGCTTCCCGAACAACATATCGGGTTTCACCACCAGCTTACTGGATGAGAGCCATGGCTCCTTGTCCGTCAGCTCCGTGAAATCCGTAGCCTCGGTGACCTTTCCAGCAAACCCATCATTAAACAGAAAGGCTACAACTTGCAGATTTGAAATGAAAAAAATTCTTTGAATTGACTTGAACAAGGTCAGGCAAGAAAGTAATATATCTCAAGATTGGGAAATGATACCTGGGCGGAGCGGATCTGAAGCTCAATTCCGGCGAGTCGCTTCAGGTGCTCTTTGAGGAGTCGCTTGGAGTCGTATTCCCGAATCTTCTTCCTTGCCATCTCCGGTCTCGGACGAATCGAGATCTGATTGAGCTCAAAGAATGAGGAGAACAAAATCACAGAGCTCAATCTGGATGATTTGGGTTAAAAACGCCAATATAAAGAAGAATTCGAGAGCGAGCGAGCGAGAGAGAGAGAGAGAGAGAGAGAGAGAGAGAGAGAGCGGGGGTAGATGAAATCGTAGAGAGGCAAGCAAAGGCATTCACCTACCGGTCCCTGGGCGAACTGTAGACACCCACGACGTGACGTGTAGCTAACTATGCGCCCACAATTTTATTGGTTCGCTTTCGTTGGAAACGATCGAGTGTCAAATCTTGTTTGGCTGTCGTTGTGTGGACCCCGAGAAATGTAGCGCAGATGGCTACACAGCATTATGCCATGGTAGATGGGACATTTTGCGAAGGACAGTGATGGCAGCATCTTCGTCTAAACCAAACGAAATAAAAATTAAAAAAATCGTTTTAGAGCATTGTTTTCAAAATCGGATCGGACCGTTCGGTTCAACCGGTTGAACGTGAACCGGCTCAAATCAAAACCTCTATATCATAAAACCGTAGTTAAATCGCTCGAACCGACGGTTCGGTTGCCGAACCGCGCGCTGAACCGGTCCCGATTTCTGCTAAACGGACGGTTCAGCTACAACGCCTTTTTAGCGAAATTGAGAAGATCCGACGGCAGAGATGCGAAGACGGTGATGCTTTATGAAAAAAAAAAAGAAACCTTATTTCATTTGTCACGTATGTTCTTTGTTTCGTCTGTTTGCCTTTTCTTCTTTGGCTCTTCCCGACGTTCCCATCTCGTGGCGTCTCCTTCTCGTTCGCGAAGCCGGAAGCCATCACCGAAGAGGCCTGCTCGTTCACGAAGACAGAAGGAAAGTCTCGCTCGTTCTGGTTTGTATCGTTTGTTTCTAAAGTAGTTTTTTTTTTTTGTCAAATCCAAATACATGAATCAATGAATGTATTTTTTCATGTATGTTTTTAATTTCATTTTCCTATTCTAAAATGTAATTTTTTTTTTGAATTTCAGCTTGTTCGGCATATCTTCTTCGATTTGGAACTCCGAACTTCTTCTCTGCTTTCTGCATATCTTCTTCGGTTCGCTAAGACAGAAGCCACGGTTAGTTCAAATTTCAATTTGTTGGTAGTATTTAGGATATGATGAAACTCCTATTAATGCTCTTACATTTAAGTTTGACTGAAATTTTGGTACGCATTAAATTTCATTTAATCTGCAGATATTGATCTCAACTAGGAGAATGTTCAAACTTCAATCTAGGATTTAATGGTTTTACCTAAATGTGCACTTGTACCAGCAACTAAGTCCATAAGTGAATGTTCTTGTGAGTTAAACAAAGCTTGAAACTTGATCCTAAAACTTAGAACCTCAACTAGAAGAAGATTCTCCATTCCAATATGATTTTACAATTGAACCTCCACTTTAATATGAACTTCAATCTTGGATTGAATCTAAATGTGCACTAGCACCAACGTTTAAGTCCACACTTGAATGTTCTTGTGAACCAAAACAAGACTTGAAACTTGTTCCTAAATCTGAATTTGACCTTAAGCCTGATCACCTTATGCTTTGTAAAATTATTAGTTTGCTTGTTTCTTTTCTTTATCTAACTCTCAAGAAAGTATCTATTAACAGTTATCAAATGTATGTTATTAGCACAGTTAAGATTTGTTTGATATGAAAATGGAATGTAGAGTGAATGTATTAGAGTAATTTTTTCATTCATTTTATTAATTTTTAATAATATTAGTATTTATTATGTCATCCGGTTCGACCCCAGTTTGATCGGTCAAAACGTGAATCTCTCCTTCTAGTTCGTTGTCCGGTCGGATTTTCACAACCTTATTTTAGAGATTAATATTTAATTTTTTATTTTTTTTAAGATGTCAATTGCATTAATAAAAAAGACAAAAAAATAATCTACATCATGGTGATAGTACTACTATCACATTCCTCCTTTAAAAAGAAAAAAAGGAGGAATCTTATTGTCACAAATATCAACCCATAAAAAATCACTAAAAATTTATTAGTACAGAAATCAGCTAACTTATTATAATGTCTACTAGAATAAGGAAATAAAACATTATTAAACTCCTTTAAGAATGATAGATCCTCCAATAACTGGTTCCTAGACATTTGATTTGATTTGCCAAAAAGTCATGCAGTAATTTGATAATATTGTAACTGTCACCTTCAATGATTATGCCTTTTGCCTCTAACATCCAATTCTGAACAACTGACTTTAAAGAAGTAATAGCTAAGAGGTCCACCTGAGCAATATCCTAGTGCATACAATGAAAGCAAAATGCCAACAAAAATCTGCCATTAGTATCTCTAAAAACTCCAACTTTATTAGTTGTTAACAAAGTAGCATTAATATTTACCTTAATCCAATCGGGGGGAGGAGGGTGCAAATGATTACAAAACAGTTTAAGAAGCTAATAAACACCCTAGTGTTCTGGTATAAGATTAAATTAGTAAGAAGAAGCAACAAAGCTTCACATTCGATGCAATAAAAGGACTATCTTCAACCCCTCCATGCTTGATTTTATTCCTACTCTTCCAAGAGAAGTATAATAATGTACAATATATGTTAGCCATAAACGGAATAGTACCAGTTATCCCCTTTAACTCAGCTTTGCAATCCGCAAAAGAGAGGAATGATGGTACAATAAATCCCCATGCATTCAAAACATCTATAACTTGTTCACACAATTAGTTGTAATATGATCATAAATTTCAATAGTAAGACATGTTGCAACTTAGTTTTTTAAAACTATGTTTCTATATCATGTGAGTTTTTGATGATACCAAAATATTATTGTGTTGATTACTATTTCACCTAACATATATTGGAAAAATTTTGTTTGTGTACTAACGTTTCAGGAAAATCATACTTCAGACTGCCAAAGACTTCAAGACAGACTAGATTAGGGTTTCTTGTAATTGAAATTTATACATATTCTATTTTTTCTTGAGTTTGAGAGAATGTGATTATAATTTATTTTTAAAACTAATCATACAGTACAATTCTTGAATCATACTGGAAGATTTGACATGATAGTTCATCCAAAACTAAGTTAATCAAATTAGCCTTGGAATTTTATCTTGAACTATTCGTACTGTATGAAGTTGACTTTGCTAAACGACATCTAGAGTACGAAATGGATACCAGTTCATCCCAAACGAACTCACCATTTTTTGAACTGATCCTATTATATGGTGTTTGATTCATACATACGACATCTAGAGTACGAAATGGGTGTTTATCAGTTCGTCCCATACGAATACGTAAATTTTTTTAATGGTTCATACTATATGATGTTGGATTCTTACAAACAATGTCCAGAGTACGAAATGGGTTCATTCATATTTATACCATATAAAAATGATTTGATTAAATTGTTCATATTGCACGCTATATTATTTGTGCAGACAATTCAGATGTATGAAATGAGTTTGTACAAAATCGTACTGGATGAACCTATTCAGTTTTGAACTGTTCATACTATACGATATTAGTTCGTACATACGACTAACAGAGTATGAAACTATGTTCATACAAGATCATACACAGCTTTTTGAACTATTCATACGTACGAAATATGATAATATTGTATGATCCAAGTATGCATAAGCTTGATATTCTCAGTTTTTTGTAAGATTTTTCTTGCTTTTCATATATAAGTGTCATGAAAAACTGACATAGAGACTTCTGCTTTGATTTTTCTCTTGGGAGTGAAAAGAGAGTGTTTTGGGAGAGTGTTTGGGAGTGAAGTTTGAGAGATCTTGCAAGTAGAATTTGTGAAGGGTTTACAAGGTTTCCCAAAGGTGGGAATCTCTTTGTGTGCTTTTGAAATCTCTGCCTACTTATTTGAAGACTCTTAAGAGAAGATCTTTGGAGAAGAACTGGTACTCTACCATTACCTAGAGGGTGAAAAAGGACATTGGTACTCTACCATCACCAAGAGGGTGAGAAAGTACGTTGGTACTCTGCCATCACCAAGAGAGTGAGAAAGGACATTAGTACTCTACAATCACCATGAGGGTGAGAAAGAACGACGATACTCTGCTGCATCGGGGATGGTGGAAGAGAGGTTATTATAAGGGCTTCTCCACCTTGCTGTGGGAGCAAAAGAAAAGTCACTTTGATATAGTGCAATACGTAAAGGAGTCTTCAGGGAGTGGACATAGGTCTAGTTAGACCAAACCACTATAAAATTTGGTGTTATTCTGCCTTTACTTTTTACTACATTTTTTTCTACACTTTTATTTTATGCGGTTACATAATCTTTTGTGAGAATCTATTATTATGCTAAATTTATTAAATCGATTTTCTAAATTTTTAAGAGAATTTTTAAATTACTAATTCACCCCCTCTTAGTTAACCTTGAGATAATTTTATTAGGTCTAACAACCCAGTCGAACTTTCAAGACAACCTCTAAGACATAAGTTATTATCAAATAGCCTTCTCTCTCATAAGTAATTATTTGATGGGATAGCATTGTTACATAATTGCTAAAAAAATAACTTCACCTGAGAGTTAAGCTTTAATTTTTTTTACTCACTTCTAATAATCATCATCCTCTTAACTTCAACTAATGCCCCTGATGCCATAGCAGCAATAGTTTTACCAAAAAATTTGGATTTAAGCTCTATGTGATCCTGTATAAGCTCTGGACAAATCTGCATTAGAAAAATTAACTCAACAAGGTTATTTCCAATGTGTTGCTCCAACCTGTTAATGTCCCATCCCCCATCCGAAATAAAGTAATATAGGAAAACTGAATAATCTTCAAATTTAGCAATAAAAGTGGGCCACCTATCCAATCTTCTATCAAGAATCCCAACATCCCTTAAGCCATTAATAGAAGAACCATGCAAAACTCTCCATCTCACAATATTCTGAAGATAATTTGCTCCATATAGAATTATTTTACAAGGAGGAGAAGTTTACCTCTTCGGCTCTAGATTCCAAAAAAATTCACCATACTTAGCAATCAAGATTCTATTCAGTAATGAACCAAGATTATTAATGAGATTCCAAGTAAATCTAGCCCTCAATGTAGTTATCTTGGCTATAACAGAATAAAGATCATGCCCTCCCTTCTCCTTTGATTTACACAAAGTATCCCAAACAACATAATGAAGACCACATTCACCATTATGATTGTTCCAAATAAATTTTTTACACATTTTTTCAAAATCTTTCAAAATGCTCTTAGGAACCAAAGAGTGAGATGAAAGAAATAATAAAAGACAAAGAAAGACAATTTTAACAAGAACCATCATACTAGCTAAGGAAATAAATTTATTCCCCCACACATTCAATCTAGTTAATGTTTTCTCAATCAAGTGCTAAAAATCTGAATTCACAAGCATATGCAAAGACATCTTCACATGAAGATAGTCCAACTCCTTGACAACTTTAAAACCAAACATATTTGAGATACAATTCCTTCTACTCCTCTTGATAGACTTACCAAAAATTATGGAAGATTTTTGGGAATTAATTTTTTGACCAGACCAATTACAATATTTCAATAAAATGTTCCTCATCTTCTTCACATTTTTAGACTTAGCATCCAAAAACAATAATATGTCATCTTCATACAACAAGTGAAAAATTCTTTATGCATTTGAAGTAATTTTAATCCCCAACTTTTTACCTCTTTGAGCAAATGCATCTAAAAGTAATTGAGAATAAATAATAAATAAAAAGATAGACAATGGGCATCCTTGGCTAAAAGTACTTATAGCCTCTATGCACTTTGAATTACAACCATTGATAATAATTGAGAACTTATCATCCACTACACATTCCAATGTTAGATTTGTAAATTTATTTGGAAATCCAAAGTAATCCAAACTTGTTTCAAAGTAGACCAACACATACAATCGTATGCTTGCTCCATATCAAACTTGATAGCCAAAAACCCTTTACTAGCCTTCAAAAATCTAATTTTATTGAAGACTTCATGAGTCAACAAAATGTGATCCAATATAGACCTCCCTCTAATGAAAGCCACTTGTTCATTAGATATAATTTTTGGAATGATAAGAAGTAATCTATTCAAAAAAAAATTTGCCACAATTTTATATATAAATTTGTATAGACTGATAGGTAGTTAAAAAACACTTCCAAATGCCTTTCTAATCTTCAACCATGACTCCATGTCCATTCTTCTCATGATTAATCTAATTTTCATTCCTTCTAGCATTAGTAAAGGCATGAAAAAATCTTGAATTAGAATTCCCATCCTTGATCCGACAGGCTCTAGATCTCAGCCTCCACCAGGTGTTCAACCATGCCAAATGCACATTCAGCTCTCTAACTTTAGCTCTTAACAACAATAGATTTGCATTAGAAAGCCAACCGTTATTGGCCTCCTCCTCTTGAAGCATCAGCACTTCCTTCTTAAGATCTTCCTTCAAGGACAAGAAATTCTTCAATTTGGCTTTACTCCAAAAAAAAAAAGCTCTCAAAGTCCTCTTGCATTTTTTATTCAAAATCTGAGCTGCATCTCCCTCAGTATCTCCCTCAATCAATTTATTCCAAGCATTTGCAACAATGGCTGTTGACTCAAGGTTGAATATCCAAATATCATCAAACTTCAATAGATTATTCTTCCACTTAAAGGAGTTAAAGATCTTCAATACTATTAGACTAAGTAAATTTAGTGCCCGAAGCAATCCTTGCCATATGCCTTACCACAGCTACATGAAGTTTCTCTAAGGCCAAGGAATTCAATAAACACCTATCCAATCTCTCCAAAATATGACCACCCCCACTTTTATTATTACACTAAGTAAATTTAGTGCCCACCAACCCCCCTTCATGAAAAAATTTAAATTAAGAGTTATTTTGATTTATGTCTAAATTTTATAATTATAAGAAATCATTCAAATGATATTACTTATGACATATTATAAAAATATTTTAAATAAATGAGTCAATTAAAATAATACTTTACTAAAATATCAAATGTTAAAAGGAACAAATTTTAAGAAGCGTGGCAAAAATTTAAATTATATGAAGGAGCAAAATTTATAAAATTTTAAAAAAAGCAAACTAACTAAACTATTTAGTGTTTTTCATAAAAAAAGATCAAATAGTTTGGATAATTCTAAAAAAGCAAAACTATTTGGCATTTTCTATAGAATTAGCAAACTGTTTGGCTAATTCTATAGAATTAGCCAAACTATTTGGCTAATTCTGAATTCATAGAATAGATTGGCTAATTCTATATAATTACCATACTATTTGGCAAATTCTATTGAATATCCATACTTTTAATAAGCATCATTAGCTGATTAAACACGCATTAAAAAAATAAAACTAGATAACGGACGATAAGCTCTCAAATTAACAAATCACTTGCTTAAAGGGCCATTAGTGGATAAATGGCTCGTTAAACGGGCAATTTTATCTTGATTCAAATATTATTTAAAAATTCATTTTTACTATTTGTTTTATTTAATATTAAATAGTAAGTTATTCATCTTTTAAATTAAATTTAAAATTGTTCATTGATCAACTTATGTTAGGCATTTTTAAAGAAAATACTACTAAAATTAAGTAGGTTGTATTTTTAAAGTAAAAAATATTAGGAGGGCATCTTTGTATCTTATAAATTTTTCAATTCTCATTTATAAAATTATGCAAAATTTGTAATAAATTTAAAATAACTAATAAAGAAAAAATAACATCATTTTATTTACTAAAATTAAAATAATATTCAATTAATTAATCAATTTGAAATAAATAATTACCCATTAAGTGAGTGATTAATTAATCTGAGAGCTTATTGCCTATTAAACTTTTTCCATGCTTCTTCTTAAATGATTGAAAAATCTGAAGTTGAAAGGATATGCAAATCATTTCTACTGATGATTCAAAATCAATTTGATATAAAAATTTAAGTCTAAAAATTAGATAATGGGAGAGAGTACTTCCATTATATAATGGGAGAATAACTAATAAGGTATGGGATAATCTATGTGAGTTCATGTGCGTATATACTTCAACAAAATAGGGTAGTTGAGAGAAAAAATAGTCAACTCATGGGAGTTTCCAGATCTATTATGCTATTAAAAAAAGTATCAAATATCTATGGGGGAAAGCCATTCTTACTGATGCATACCTAATAAATAGGTTATCTATGTGGATACAAATAATTTGAAACACCTAGTACTTAAAGTCTATCCTCATGCTCAATTCATATCATCAATCCTTCCACCTAAAGTTTTTGGATGCCTTGCCTTTGTTCATATATATTCATAAGATAGAAGTAACCTTGACCCAAGAAAAAAAAAGAATCTTTATTAGTTATTCCCCGATAAAAAAGAGGTTACAAATTCTTTTTCCCTATTTCTATGAAAGCATTTGAAACCATGTATGTCACCTTCTTTGAAAATAACCCATACTTCACTAATTTTGAAATTCAAGGGGAGAGTGAAGGAGAATTTCAAACTTGGGAGTGAAATTCCTTATTATATAACCAAACAGAGTCTAGACAAAATTAACAAATATCACAAGAAATCCAAACCACAAGTATTTCCCAAGGTATGTCTCTTATATTTTAAACTCCACCTTCAATCCTATTACATCCACCCATAAGTCCTAATCAATCCATGCAAAGAGCTGCAATTAAGGAATAATAATATGTATAATAAAGAAAAAGAAAGAAAAATTGGCATATGCCAAGCAGTGAGATACATCTTTCACCTGTCAACTCTACTTCAATGGATCCAACAACTATAAAATTCATATATAGGAGAAAAATGAGGAAGTTCAAAAAGAGTTAGAGTCATCAAATGGTCAGAAAGAATCATGCACCAAGCATCCAATTAAAAACTCTCTCTCATTTAGCATATTATCATAAACTTATCAAGCCTTCCTTTCTAAGTTGGATGATGTACAAATTACAACCAATATTCAGGAAGCTTTGAATCACCCAGGATGGAGACATGTTAGTAAAGAAGAAATTATGGCATTGGAAAAAAAACATGTGTGATTATGAGCCTCCCACCATGAAAAAAGGTTGTGACTTGCAAAAGAGTGTTCACTATAAAGCATAAGGTGGATGGAAGTGTTTATAGGCTGAAAGCTAGATTGGTTTCAAGAGTATTCACTCAGTGTTATGGAATAGACTGTTTGGAAACTTTTGCTCTTGTTGCAAAGCTTAACACCATCAAGACTCTTCTTTCCTTAGCAACAAATTTAGATTGGCTCCTACATCAACTAGAAATCAAGAATACATTCTTGAATGGGAACCTGAAAGAAGAAGTCTACATGGATATTCTAATGGGGATTCAAAAGTATTATGGAAGGGATAAAGTGTGTGAACTCCTGAAATCCTTGTCTAGATTAAAAGTGTATGGTTTGGAAGACTCTCAAAGTTTGTAAAAGACCATGGTTTTAAATAATGTCAGGTAGATCATACTTTGTTTCTAAAGTAGCAGAAAGAGATAAGGTAGCAGTACTGATTGTACATATAGATGACATCATCCTTATTGGAAATGATATAGAATAAATAATTAATATCAAGTAGGCTTTATCCAAAGAGTTTGAAGTTAAAGATCTAGGATCACTTAGATACTTCCTTGGTATGGAGATAACTCAATCAAACAAAGGTATATTTATTTACCAACATAAGTATACCTTAGACCTACTGAAGGAGACCGACATGTTGGGATGCAGACCAGCCATTACACCTATGTATCCTAAGAAGAACTTGGGATAGAAAAGGAGAGAGTTCCAGTAGATAAAAGATGATATCAACGTCTTGTGGGAAAGCTTATATACCTCTCTCACACCCATCTAGATTTTTTTATTTTTTGGGAGTATGGTAAGCCAATAAATAAGTAATCCTATGAAGGAACACATGGATGCAGTATATTAAATCATGAGATATCTCAAGAACACTCCTAGAAAGGGACTATTATTCAAGAAAAATGAAGATATAAAATTGATCCTTTATTCTGATGCGGATTGGGCAGGAAGCCAGGTTGACAGTCGATCAACTACAGGATATTGTTCATTTGTGTGGGGGAACCTAATGACATGGAGGAGCAAGAAACAATCTACTGTTTCTAGAAGCAATGTAGAATCTAAACTAAGAGAATTAGAAGTTACTATTTATGAAGGTATTTAGATCAGACAAGTATTGATTAAACTATGAATAAAGATTGAAGGTGCAATAATTTGAATTATAACAATTAAGCCACAATCAGGATGGCCAATGATCTAGTACATCATGATAGAACAAAACATGTTACTATTGATAAACACTTTATATCTGAGGAAAATAGATAACATAGAAATTGAAGTAGTATATACCCTAAGTTATAAACAACTTGTTAATGTTCTAACAAAGTAATAGCCAGGCTCTCTACTTGATAAGTTTATTTGCAAGTTAGGATTATATAACTTATACAACCAAGTTAAGGGGGTGTTGAATCACGCAGCCAAAGGGAGGCCATGTCAACAATCCGTGGGTAGCAATCTGAGGGATGTAGTTGAAGATTCGTGGGAAATAATTCGAGGGATACAATTGGATATTTGTGGGTAATAATCTGAGGGCTGTAGTTTGAGATCCATAGGATATGATTATTATAATTAATTAGATTAAATGTCATTTTGTTTCTATTTATTCTCCTTGAATGTATATATATGTAATGATTCTTAGGAATATAATATAATTTAAATTTCTCTCTAACAATTTCTTCAAAGTATGCTAAAAATATAACATAAATTTTATAAAAAAAACTTATCTATCTTTTGCATTTTTAATTTTTATTTATTTTTTTTGTAAAGGGGCACGCCCAGCATTCATATATTGATAAAAACAAAAATTACATTCCAAATGAAGAGGATAGGAAGTGAGAATTAAAGAAATGTAAATCTATCAAAATAAAAAGGTTTAGAAACCCACAAGAAGAATTCAATAAAAAGTTTGCTTCAATAATATTATCATCCAAGGTGGTAGAAGATAGGTGAATATTTGATTGGAAGGAATAAATATGTCTTAATAGTAGTATGGCTAACTTCCTGATTGCTACGGAATCACTGATAAAGGGATCCATCATTTCACCATCCCAAAAAATAAACAACAAGGTATATCCAAAATGCCGAGAAGATGGGCAGAGCACAATAAGGTTGTATCCCTTTTGTTCAAAGTGTTCTAGATCACCTTAAAAAACATGGCAACAATAGGAGAGGAAATATGCAAGACAACCTCTACCAAAATTCAAGGAATACTCTTTCAGGTATCCAAAATTTGTAAAATATAAGGCAAGAAACCTTGATCTGGCATAAAAGACAACAAATAACAATAAAACTTTAATTTCAGCAAATAAAACATCCAAAGAAGCATTTAGAAACCAAATTCTAGAAATTCCAATCCTTGCAACCAGCCTAGCTATTAAAAATCATATTCAAACCAACCAACTATCAAACACATGTAATAGTCCCCATAAACTAAAACAATCTAGAGTAAAGTGACAAAAGTCATAAATACCCAGCAGAGTTCCAGAAACCACCAATTAAAGGCTCCAAAAATCAAACCAACAAAGAGAGAAAGGATCAAATAGAAAATTAAAAATAAAAAACATGACAAAGTAGTAAGCCCAAAAAGAGAATAAAAGCAACTGTAGGTGTCTCAGCAAGGTGCCATATAAGAGCCATTTCATACTTTTCGATCTAATAGAAATTTTGATATTGTCAATGATAATGTTATTGCTTTTAGTTTTAATTATGAAATTTTGTTAATCTTCTTTTGTCCAATGTAATGGGCTTCAGCCAAGAGAAAAAATTATTTGTTATTGTTGCATAAAATGTTTTAGAGTGATTAAGATCTACATAAGGGTTCCATCATATGGAAGAATTCACCATAAGGAATGGAACTTTTAAGGACATGAAGAGAAAGAGCACAATAAAAAAAAGGGAGAGTGACTTTTCCCTTTTAGTAAATTTTTCATGTAAATTTTTTTCTTTTTTTCTACTTTTAACTAAACATGCTAAATTTTTATATAATACCGAGACATAAAACACACACTCAAGTGACTCAAAATTTCTAGCACATAACACCTTTAAAAGTCTCTAGGAAAGAAAAACATAATTAATGGCCATTTCTTTGAACCAAATGTTATTGTTCCAAGCCATTATAGGAATACCTTGATGCTGATTTTAATTTTTTTAAAAAAATCTTATTGGAAAAATGATCTTTTTCTAGCCACCATCAAACAACTTTTTGTCTAGAATACATATCTCAAGAATATCATAAGTAATATTTTGATTTGGAACAATAAGGAATATTTCAACAATCATTAGAGATAAAGTTTACAACCAAAGAGTGATAATGGAAAAGGAAACTATTTACAACTTATCAAACTTTTTCACTAGACAAGGATCAAAAAAGAACGAAAGATGAGAGTTGGTAGTCAGCTTCAATTTCATCATGTGTCATAATTTGAAAGCAAAGACATGAAGTTTCTTCTGGAGGGGGGATATTGACACCAGTCTAATATCCAAATAATTTTAGCTTTAGTTAAAGTGTAAAGGGTATAAATTGAAGGAAAACTAAGACCTCTTTTATTGCTGGGAAAACTAGTGGAAGTAAAGGAAATAGTATGAAATTCGTAGTTGATATCATTCTCATATAAAAATTATTGATTAAACTGGAGATGTCTTTCTGAGCTTCTTAGGGAAGTTAATAGATCCAAGTCTGTAGAAGAAGTAGTTCCAAATAGTAGGCCTAATGAGTTGGAATTTGATATCAACAACAACAACATCATCAAGCCTTTGTCCCACTACGTGGGATCGGCTACATGAATCCTTTTTTGCCAATGTGCCTTGTTAAAAGTCAAATTTTCATTTAAATCTAATAAAGAAAGATCAAATGAAAGAATATTTTTTCTTCTTCCATATAAGAAAATGTTGTTTAAACTAGAGATGTAATTATTAGCTTCTTAGGGAAGGTGATAGATCTAAGCCAGCAGAAGAATTAGTTCCAAATAGTAGACCTAATGAGTTGGAATTTGATAGAAAATGAAAGATTTTTTTTCTTCCAACCTACCATCCAACCAAAGAGATAGGAGTAGTAAGGATTTTGGTCAAGTGAAGAGTAATAAGGATGAAGATAAAAAAACATATTTTTTTAGAAAATGATATTCAATAAAGGTGGAAGAGATATTTTTTGAAGCTTTTCAATGAAGATTGTGAGAATATGATTGACTTTAGTGACCTTAGCACTCTAAATGAAAAAATATATATATTTTTATTTTTATCGGTGTATTAATAAAATGGAAGTTAGAGAGGCTTTAAAGAAAATGAAGTGTGGAAAAACTATTGGACCTGATGATATTCTAATAGAGGGATGGAAATGCTTAGAAGATGAAGGAATTTATTGGCTTACTAAGCTTTTTAATATAATTTAGAAGACTAAAAAGATGTCATATGAGTGGAGCGTGACTGTGTTGGTTCCTATTTTTAAGAATAAAGGTGATGCACAAGATTGTGCAAATTATAGAGGAATTAAGTTGATGTGTCATTGATATGAAACATAAAGCAGTTGCAGGAATTCCATGGGAATTATAAAAAGTTATCAAGCTTGCTAATTCAAACTTAATATTTCACAATATTAGATTATAGGATGTCTTAGTTAAAGATCTTATAATAGCATGCAATTAAAATAAAGAGTAGAAATAAATTAAAATAAGAATGAAAAATATTAAATACTTAATTTTCCAATCACAAGAATCTGTCGGCTAATAATTAGAACGATCTCCTTGAGTTTCCCCCACTCTTGCTCATGGATTTTCAGCGAAAAAAAAAAAACTTATAAAATGTTAATGATGCCACCACAAGATAGCAGGCACTTATAATATTACTTAGTGAAGAGTTATTCGAAGAGTAAATCATGGGTGGGTATTGGAGGATTTTTCACTTAACGGGAAGTTGATGCTCGTTGATGGCAGTTATCAAGGATAAGAAGATCCAATTGATGTAGTCATCGATGGTGTGGTTGATCTCAAAATTGATGTCAAAGAAGGGTGGCCTATGAACATCCACTCGTCCTTGAGGGTCAAAGAAAAATCTATGATTATGCTTGAAGTTGGCCATCCATGGAGTGTGAAAGTTCCTCCAATTTTGGGAGGAGGCTGGGGTTGTTGGCGGCGTCTATGGAGAAAGAGGAGAGGTGTGGTTCAAGAGAGGCTATGAGAATTTAAGAATTAACTCTAATAATTATTGTAATTAATTGGTGGAGTTAATGAGAAGAGAGAGATGAGGGAATTCAAATTTTAAATTCCT
Organism: Dendrobium catenatum; assembly: GCF_001605985.2. Classification (NCBI taxonomy): domain Eukaryota; kingdom Viridiplantae; phylum Streptophyta; class Magnoliopsida; order Asparagales; family Orchidaceae; genus Dendrobium; species Dendrobium catenatum. The sequence goes on along the minus strand of NW_021361818.1, from coordinate 366,418 downwards.
AAAAGAGAGGGAGGAAGGGGCGGCCGGTCCTTAGAAGGGGAGATTTGATTGTGGTTCAATTAGGAAAAGGCTATAAGTGGAGTGAGAGAGAAAAGGGGGAGAAAGAGAAGGGCAGACCAATAATGTGGGGCTTGATTGGGGGAATTTAATGACTTCTATAATGTGAGCTTTAAATTAGGAAAGAATTAAAGGGCTTTTCAAAATTTAAAATTAAAATTAAATTAATGGAAGGAGCTTTCTTAATTAATTCAAAATAGGATAGAAAATTTGAATTTCAACTTGATTTGAAATTCAATTTTTTTTAGTATTCTCAAAAGACTTTGAACTAAATTAGGAAGGTAATAATGGCCAATTTGAAATTAGAACCAAGGGGAACGGGGGGTTTGGTCGGCGGCTATGGTTTGGCACTTGGGAGACTAACGACTATGGGAGGGGAAGGAGCTTGGGGTTAAGTGGGTGGAGAGCTAACAGGTTGGGCTTAGGGCTAGTGGGTTGGGTGGAGAGGGATGGTGGTCGGTGGTCTAAAGAGGTAGGAGGTGATGGTCGATGGTAAGGAGGGGAAGGAGAGGGTGGCTGGTATTTTGGAAGGTGGTGGGGGAGTGTTTTGTGAGCATGACTCTTCCTACGGGTGGAGGGAGTTACTTATTCCCACACTTAGGCACTTCTCCTCTCCCTAGAGCAGTCAACACTCATGAGAGCAATAATGCAAAACCTTTTCATTAATCATCATCTTCTTACAATAGGGAAGGCCTTTATATATAGACCACAATATAAAAAAGACTCAAAGACTAAACTACCATCTGGGCTACAACACAAGATAATCCCATATAGCGGTATAATGGTAAAAACTAAAATATAAGCACAATAAATACATAAAATACATGATAAATAAAGGCTCCTAACTGTAGTCATCGATCTATGATTCCTTATATGACAGACGCGCCATAATCTTCTACTAATGTCCTCTTCATTCTCCCCGGGTGGGAGAAAACTCGACCTTATCGAGCAAGCATCACGAGTGCCTTCATACAACTCTAGAATGTCAAGATCCAATCACTATAGCTCATCCCGATCAATCCATGTGTTCACTATCTCCAGTTTTCCTTTCCATTGAACTAAATACCTTTGGCTCCTGCCCTCTTTGGTGGAAATGATTACATCACTAAGTATTGCTTCAATTTTCTCTACATTAGGTAAAGAAGGGATATGTGGGAGTGGAGGTAGGCTAGGGTTCTCACTAGGTAAGGTCACACAAGGCTCAATATATAGTGAATTTGTGGGGTTAAACTTTGGTCCCTCGAAGCCTACTAGATCATCGATGTTAAATATGAGATTCATGTTATAAACTTCAGGTAGGTCTAACACATAAGCAACTATTTATTTTTTATGTTATTTTAAAAGGTCCTACACTTCTCACATGTAACTTTTTATCAGTCCCTTGTGGAACCGTTCCGAATGAATTTGTACCATTATAAAATCTCTAACCTTGAATTCCTTAAATATTTTCTTATGATCCACAATAAGTTTATAATTAACATTGCTTTGAATAATATTTTTATTAATTTCCTTATGCAATTCTTGGAGATATGAAGCAAATGTAGATGCAAATTCAGATGTTTTAAACTTAGGACACATATTGATCAAGTCTATAGGCTATCTAGGTTGGTACCCGTACATAATTTCAATGGGACTTAGATACAGTTTGATTAACATAGTTGTTATAAGAAAATTCAGGTGTCAGAAGTTTGTAGTCCCAATCTTGAACATGTTCTCCTACCAAGTTTATTAAGAGGTTTTCTAGACTCCTATTAACAACTTTAGTTTGTCATTACATGGGATGAAAGTGATAGAAAATTGTAATTTGATACCCATTTTATGCCACAAAGTCTTCCAAAATAACTAGTAAATTTGACATCTCAATCAAACACTATGGTTTTAGGTAATCCATATAACCTAACAATCTCGTCAAAATATCGTTTCACAAATCGAGAAGTGTCAAAAGTTTTGGAACAAGGAAATGGGAGATTTTGGAAAAATGATCAATTACCACACAAATAGAGTCATATTTTCTAAAAGTCTTAGGTAGTCTAAGGATGAAATCCATGCTTACATCCTGCCAAGGGAAATTGGGGGCTGGGAGGGGTGTGTAGAGACCAGTATTATGTTTATATTGTTTAGCTAGCTAGCAAGTGTGGCACTTTTCCACCAATTTACTAACATCATATTTAAGACTTGGCTCGTAAAAATGTTCTTCTATAGAGGCAATGGTTTTTGTTTGGCCAAAATGCCTAGCTAGTCCTCCAGCATGTAATTCTCACACGAGGAATTCTCGAAGTAACGTGTTAGGTATGCAAAGCTTTTATGATTTGAATAAATACCCATCTTAAAGAAAGAAATCTTTAAATATTCATTCACCCCCAGTTGTCATTAAAGAATACATATCCTTAAAGTTAGGGTAATCTTTATAATTATCCTTAATACTCTCAAATCTAATTACTTCATTCCTCATTTCTCGAGTTATCATCATATAACGACTTAACACATCTGTCGCTTTATTTTTAGAACATGCTTTACGTCGAATCATATAAGTATATTCTTGCAAAAGTTTGACCCAATGACCATATCGAGCATTGAGTTCTTTTGGGATTTTATATAATGCAGGGCCTTATGATCATAGAAAATGAAAATTTTTTGTGGGAGTAGGTAGTATCTCCAATACCTAAGAGACTAAATTATGAAATAAAATTGTTTGTCATATGTGGAGTATCGCTATCTAATATCATTTAATGTCTCACTGAAGTAGGCCATGGGAAAAGAATCCACCAATACCAAGCCCAAAAGGGTCACAACATACTTCAAAGACTTTAGAAAAATTTGGTAGACACATGACACGGGCTTCTACCATTCTCTTCTTGATCTCTTCAAAAGCTTTAGAGGTTTATATGGTCCATTGAATTTCACCCTTTCAAATAATCTATTATTGGGGCAGCGATGGTGCTAAAATTCTTTTGATAGAATGTGGTCAGTCTATGAAAACTTTGAACATCCTTGATATTCTTAGGTTCATGCCACTCATTAATTATACACACCTTTTTGGGATTTACTGAAATCCCTTAGGATGATATAAATCATAGGAAGGTAACATTTTCTGGGATTTACTGAAATCCCTTAGGATGATATAAATCATAGGAAGGTAACATTACCTGTTGCGGATCTATAGTTTATGATTTTGATGATAACAAACATTCTTATTTCTCTACGATTGCCTTTTGTACTGACATTTTAGGTCCATACGATCAGACTGCAATTTGGAACCAACTCAAGACTGAGTAGACTAGGTTTGAGTTAGTTTGTGCACTTTTTCCTTTCTTGAGTATGTTGTATTTGGTTTGGCACCTGATGATTTGTAACTTGGAAGATTTTATGTTGTTCCCTAAATATTTCTATTTTTGGTGACATCATCCGGGATGATATTTATATTGTCCAGGATGATCTGCCAAAAAATAGAAACCCTAATTAGGGCATCCTCATTAAGGCAGCCCTCATATGTTAATCGGCCAGGACGATAGACTCAATTCAGAAACAATCAACCGCCATAATCAGATTAGGTATTCTTTATTTTAGGAAATCGGCCAGGACGATATACACATCATTCAGGACGATCTAACTCAATTATGCCTAATATGATCTAGTATTTTGGAAAGCATTAATGGCTGATTGATACGATCACATCATCCGGGACGATCGTAGGATCGGCCGGGATGATGTCCTAGATGATTTACATCGGCCAGCATTAATTTCGGGCGATGATCAGGACGATTGAAATTGGTTTTAAACTAATCATTCGAGACGATCGCTTGAAAGTGCTCTGATAGCACTAGAAAGTTCATTAGGGATGTTAGGCCCCTTATGAATTGGCCCAAGGCTAATAAAGAGAGGTGAATTGGAAAAGAAGAATCTTTAAATCAAAATACAAACCAAAACCAATATCACCACAATAAAAACCAAATGCGGAAATTAAATGTGAAAGTAATAAAGAAAGAACACACCGGATTTATAGTGGTTCAGTCAAACATTGACCTACGTCCACTCTTTGGAGGCACCCTCCAAGTATTGCACTAAACTAAATGTCTCTCCTTTAGCCCCAAAAGCTAGGCGGAGAAGCCCTTACAAAATCACTTCCACCTTCCCTGGTGCGGCGGAGTCGCCGGGTCCTTTGACACCAAAGAGATCTTCTTCTGTGGTGAACTTCCCTCTAGACAAGCTTTGAATCCAATGGTATTCAGGTGCGAGCTTGCCAGAGCAATCGTGTGGAATCCCCTCCACACTCCCTTGAGTCCCCCCTCATAGGATCTTCTCCCTCTCTCAAACTCCACCCTTTCCTCACTCCCTTTCAAGCTCTCTCTTCAAGTTTCCCCCAAAAGAAGAAAGCTACAATGGCTGCCAAAGACACTTACCAAGTGTCATGTCATAGCTTAAATAGAAGATCTCAAAGTGAGCTAATTAATGCAAGTTGCCGACATTATCGTCCTGTATGATTAGTATAAATTAAGCTCATCAGCCCGGGACGATTTGGGACGATCAGAAGAAAATTGGTTACATCATCCTAGCCGATCTCACGAACGTCTCGAACGATTAGTTTAAAACCGATTTCAATCGTCCTGATCATCACCCAGAATCAATGCTGGCCGATGTAAATCATCTAGGACATTGTCCCGGCTGATCCTACGATCGTCCCGAACGATGTGATCGTATTAATCAGCCATTAATGATTTCTAAAGATACCATATCAAATTAGGCATAATTGGTTAGATCGTCCTAGACGATGTGTATATCATCCTAGCCGATTTCCTAAAATAAAGAATACCTAATGTGATTATGGTGGTTGATTGTTTCTGAATTGAGCCTATCGTCCTGGCCGATACAGGTATCGTCTAGGCTGATTAACATATGATGGCTTCCTTAATGAGGATGCCATAAGTAGGGTTTTTGGTTTTGGACAGATCGTCCAGGAAGATATAAATATCATCCCAGACGATGCTACCAAAAATAGAAATCTTTAGGGAACAACAGAAAATCTTCCAAGTTACAAATCATCAGGTGCCAAACCAAATACAACATACTCAAGAAAGGAAAAAGTGTACAAACTGACTCAGACCTAGTCTATCCAGTCTTGAGCTGGTTCCAAATTGCAGTCTGATCGTGTGGACCTG
>NW_021361818.1:321693-361105 GCF_001605985.2 Dendrobium catenatum | reverse complement strand
CCTGATGAATTTGTTCAGTACAAAAGCGAATCGTAAAGAAATAAAATGTTGCTATATAAAAATCATAAAACCATAAATCCGCAAAATATCTCCCCTTTTTTATGATGGCAAACATTTCAATTTTGGATTTTCAAAAAAAGTAAATAGCTCTTTCTTATCTTGCCCCTAACTAGAATAAACTTTTTAAAAAACTGGGGAGAAATTTTTTTGTATTTTTTAATTTTTTTTAAAAATACAATACGAAACAGTTACAAAATTCCAACAAATATGTTCCCTTGACTATTAAAAGAAAAGGGGAAAATATAAAAAACAATAATAACAGAAAAAAAAACATAAGGGAACAGCGCAAATAAAAACCAAAATGAATAAAAGACAAAAACGTTCCCTGATCTAGTGAAAAAAAAAAACCAACATATTCTTAAAAATGAGAACAGTTACCTCTTGGTTTAATAAAAAACTATAGAATTGGATAGACACATGCATAGCCCAGAAAAGGTTAGAAATCAAAAATTTGATACATCCAAACATTAAGTTCTTTAAAAAGGGGCTCAAAAACTTAATTCAATATCTAAATCAAGGAATAAATTAAAAAGTAATAATACTAACTTTTCAAACTCCTTTTATAAATTATATCTAATAGAAGATTAATGCACCAAATTTGTATGAATCATGAATCATGTTTTTCAAAATCAATATCAAAAGTACAAGGGTTTTTCTTAAGCTTTTTATAGAAGTACAAGTAATGGTTAAGCATTAAATTTGTGGTCTCATTTTAGCTCTCTTTCAACTTGAATGCATCCTTTGCGCATCTTGATTTTGATACACTTTGTGTATCATTTTTCAATTTTGGCGTCTTTGCGCATCTTTTAATTTTTGCCATTGGCCATTTTTTTAATAATGCTACGTTTCAAAATTCTTAAAAATAAAAGTAAACCCATTCCTATTGATAAAGCGAATTCTTGATTAAGAAAATATGAGTTAGATTCAACAACTTGCAAAAAGTCTCTATGTGATAAATAAAATGTAGGATAAAAAATTTTTAGTTCAAAGACTAATTTAAAATATGAAAATATTTTAAATCAAAAGTAGAATAACCTCTTTTAGGAAATAGAGATTGAGAGTCAAAAACATGAGTTTCCTTCCTTTGACTGTTTTAGAGAGTCAAACACAACTTACCAAAGATTTCAAGAAAAATAGAAAGTAGATTTTTCATTTTTAGAAAAGTGAATGTGTGTGTTGATAACAGAAAAAACTTTCACGAAAATGAAAATTTCATAGAATAAACAAAACAAAAACACAAAAATAAAAAGAAAAAACATAAAACAAAAAACACAACACAAAAACACAAAATGCTTTTAACATTATCTCTCTCCTGTCCGATGCTCAGAAAACCAGATTTCCCATGAGATTTTTTGTCTTTTCCTTATTTCTCCAGTTTAAATTTTTTGCTTCGCCTTGCCCTTTTCTTTCGTAGGAAGGATTTTTTAAATAGGCACTTTTTTCATATGTTCCAAGCTTCCTACATCGAAAGCAATAACGTCAGAAGGAATATGAACATCCTTACTATTTTTACCTTTTTTCACTTTTGCTTATGCTTTTGGTGAGCTTTGTGATTGACTTGAAAGTCATTGCATTCGTCACCAACTAGCTATCTCTTTCTGTATCTTCAGCTTTTAGAAATAATCGTTTCACCTGCATCTCAAAAGTCTTTGACCCAAAACTTTGCTCGTAGCAATGAGTAAGCCAATCAAATTATCAATAGAATAATCATTCAAATCTTTTGATTCACAATAGCAAACAACTTTGGCATCAAAATTTTCAAGTAACCAGCTAAGATTTGTTAACTTTTTCAAATTTTGGAAAATTCTTTTCCTAAGGCATGCAACCAATTTTCTTCTGATCATCCCAAATCATCCCAGGCTGTGAGCTTAATTGTACTAATCGTAAGACGATAGTTATATCATCCTGGTGATAATGTCGGCAACTTGCATTATGAGCCATTTGAGATCTTCTATTTAAGCTATGAATGACACTTTGGTAAGTGTCTTTGGCAGCCATTCTCACTTTTCTTTTGGGGAAACTTGAAAGAAGAGAGCTTAAAAGGAGTGAGAAAGGGTGGAGTTTGAGATAGGGAGAAGATTGGGGGACTCAAGGGAGTATGAAGGGGGTGGTCCATACGGTTGTTCCGGCAGCTCGCACCTGAATACCGTTGGATTCAAGGCTTATCTCAAGGAAGTTCACCAAAGAAGAAGATCTCTTTGGTGTCGTAGGACTCGGCGACTCCGCCACCCCGGGGAAGGTGGAAGTGATTTTGTAAGGCTCTCCACCAGCTGTTGGGGCTAAAGAAGAGACACTTAGTTTATGCAATACTTGGAGGGTGCCTCCAAGGAGTGGACGTAGGTCAAGGTTTGACGAACCACTATAATCCGCGTGTTCTTTCTTTATACTTTCCGCTACTTTAATTTGCATTTGGTTTTTTTATTGTGTGATATGGTTTTGGTTTGTGTTTTGATTTAAAGATTCTTCTTTCCAATTCACCTCTCTTATTAGCCTTGGGCCAGTTCATAAGGGGCCTAACATCTCTAATGAACTTTCTAGTGCCATCAGAGCACTTCTAGGGGTATCAGAAGCACTAAAAAAAAAACACCTAAAGACAACACAAAAACAAACTGAAAAACCAAAAAAGTGTGATGTATCAATTCTGATCACTAACCCCTTGCTTTTCATTTTTACAGATGGAAATACAGACACACCGATGGACCGTCCAACTTGACGAGGAGCTAAATTCAACTGGCAAATGCTGCATAAAGACTGGAAATGCCGGACCACATCCACTTTGGTGGGCTCGATCTCAGCAGCTACTGCAAGTGGCGTGCAGACCGTCCCTGTGTACGGCGTAAACTCTGAAGAACTTTCTGGAGTCCTACTCTGAAAGGCTGCTCCAAGAGGTGCTGCGAAGGAGAACTTCTGGTTTGGAAAGACTGTCCCGAGTTCTGAAGACCCTTACTGCAAAAGGGTTGATAATTGGAAGAAAAATTTCTGTGGTGACTGCGAACACCACTAACTGCCAGAGAAAACTGTTGCACCTGGGAGGATGTGAACTAGAAGCTTCCTCATTGGAGAAGGCTTAACAGAAGGCATGAGGAGGAAGAGAAATGCAGAGCTACGTGCTCAGCAGCTATATGTACAGTCCATCCTCCAACCTTGCCAGCACCAGAACCAGAGATGAAATTTCCACTCAAAACAGGTTCACTAACCTGAATGGGTAAAGAGAAATAGCTTCATCTTGTGAGCCAAGGATCTTTCTGGGAGCGTCGACCTAAGTTCAATCCCTAGAAGATAAGAGAGCCCGAACGCCTGTCTGCCCGGGTGCACGAGTTTTGAGACAGTCAAGGAGAAGAGGCTTAATGGGAAAAAGAAGTTCCAGAAGCCACTGATTGTTGAGGCCCGAAGAACTCCTCCAAGAGATAGACTATCATCCGCTGTGTTGGTTGAAAAAAGAGGTTATCGACGAAAGCTCGCAGGAAGCAACATCGGGCGTGACACTTGGCCACATGTCAAGAATCCGTCGCCGAAAGGGCCAGCGAACGACAAACAAGTTTGAGAGGCCGAGCTCGAAAGAAAAATATTTTGAAGAAAATATAGACCAGGCGTGAATCCGAGCTGTCTCTCGGGATCCGCCCCTGCCTACAAAACTCGTCAGAAAATGGGTCCAAAGGAAGGCCATAATCGCGACAATTATAATGACAGTCGACTCCTGGAGAGTCTTCCAGGAGATCCGTCATTCTCCTACTTCAGCCAAGAGGAGTATTTCGATGTAGTCGCAAAATTGAAGAAGTGATCCTTCCAAAGCCGAGAACTGAAATTCAGTGGCGTCGTCGTCAGAAATTCAGGTTACAAGAGAAGAAAAAGAATTATAACGATGATGACAACTATGGAGATCGAGGTAGTTCGTGATGGTCAAGCCACGTCGATGGGAAAGGAAAAGATGATGATGTGATGAAGAAGACCAGCAATCACAGCCGCGTAGTGTTTTATCGACGTCGCCACGCTAGAACCCATTGCCAGCCAAGTGCTCACTCCGTTCAGAAGAAGGCGATGAGAAAAAAGAAGAGGTCGGAGAAAACCTTTCGCCGGTGAAGACATCACACTCGCTGAATGAGAAATCAAAATATAGCGCGACAAATGCGAAGAAAAGACAGAGAAATCTCTGCAGTTAAAATGATAAAATGACTGAGTTGACTGAACTCAAATGACGGCATGAATGGAAATGATGCCAGATAGACACTTCTGTGGGCCCTGCACCGGCCCAAACCGCTAACCAAGCTGCTAATCTCAAAAACCCTCAAGCGCCTCAAGCCTCAGAGTGAAAGGTGTACCTTAAGGTGGCAAAGAAACTGATGATACACAACCCGCCCAGCGTACTCCACAAAATGTGGCGAGCGCATCTGAAGCCTGTAACTACGTCAACAGCTAGAAAGGCCTTAATCAGTGAAAAGATTAAAGCCAATATATAGCTGCCTGAACAGGCCAGAAGAAGATATAGTAGGCCTAGCTGTGGGGGCTAAAGGAGAGACACTTAGTTTAGTGCAATACTTGGAGGGTGCCTCCAAGGAGTGGACGTAGGTCAAGGTTTGACCGAACCACTATAAATCCGGTGTGTTCTTTCTTTATTACTTCCGCATTTAATTTTTGCATTTGGTTTTTATTGTGGTGATATTGGTTTTGGTTTGTGTTTTGATTTAAAGATTCTTCTTTTCTAATTCACCTCTCTTTATTAGCCTTGGGCCAGTTCATAAGGGGCCTAACATCTCTAATGAACTTTCTAGTGCCATCAGAGCACTTTCTAGTGGTATCAGAGCACTTTCTAGTGCCATCTGAGAACTTTCATTACCCACGAGGAATATATATATTTCTTAGGATTTACATATAATGTTCTTTCCTCAAGACCTCACAAACATATTTTAGGTTATCTAAATGTTGTCCAACTGAATTACTATTGATCAAAATGTCGTCAAAATAAACTACCACAAATTTTCCTAAGAATGGGCGGAGGACTTGAGTAATAACCCTCATTATAGTGTTAGGTGCATTTTTAAATCCAAAAGGCATGTACATCCATTCATATAAACCATTCTTAGTCTCAAATGCCATCTTCCATTCATCACCAAGGCGGATAATAATTTGGTGATATCCACTCTTGAGGTTAATTTTTGAAAAGATGATGGCTCCAATCATTATGTCTAGCATATCATCCAAATAGGGATTGGGAAAATGGTATTTTACCATAATTTTATTGATTGTGTGACTATCAATACACTTCCTCCACGAGCCATCTTTCTTGGGAGTCAAAAGTACAAGAATAGTACATGGGCTTAAACTCTCTTTAATGAATCTTCACTTGAGTAAATTATCAACTTGCTCTTTTAACCTAGCATGCTTTTCCAGATTCATATGATAGTGAGGTAGGTTGGATAAGGAAGCTCCATGTCCTAAGTCAATAGCATGTTAGATATCCCTCAAAGAGGGAAGTTGATCCGGTAAATCTTTAGGGAACATATCGGCAAAAGTTTCAAGGAGAGGTTTGACCTCTTTCAGGATTGGTTCTTCCATTTAATTATCACTTCACTGGCTACCAAGGCGTACATGGGTGACCCGTTACTAAGTTTAACATCTAATTCTTTTGCAGTCAGGAGGTTTAGGCCTTAATTGTTGCAAATTTGGATTCAAGGATTATAATTTTAATGATGGTTAACATTCTAGCATTCCTGGTTCCTCACTACTATTATTGTTGCACATCTATTTTTGTTACCCTTCCTACTAATATTTTAGGTCCACAAGGTCAATTGTAATTCAAGAAAACTTAAGATTGGATAGATTAGGACTGAGTTAGTCTATAATTATAATTCCAATGGATTTTTACCTTTTATTGAGTCAATTATAATAAGGTGGATCATGATGCTAAGTAACCTTGCACACACACACTCAAGAGGAGAAATTTTATAAGGTTAAGAGATTTTCTTTTTTTTAATCATATCAAACAGGATGATCCAAATTTTTCTTGGATGATCAGGTAAAAGTAAAAATCCTAATTAGGGCTTCTATGTTAAGACAGTCAAATTAAGAAAATCATCCTAAATTATATTCACTTCGTCTTAGATGATAGGCTCAAATAAAAAATAATCAGTTGCTAGAATCTTTTAGGTATGATATTATTTTTAGAAATCATACAAGATGATACCATATCATCCTGGACAATTCATCAAGATCATGCCTAAATTAGTTAATTAATTAAGAAAAGTAAGTAAGGTCAATCATATCATCCTAGATAATCATAGTATCATCCTGGATGATATGTACAAAAAACCTTAGTTCTCCTGGATGACAAGAATGATATGTTGAATGATAATCCCTGATTTTGAACTAATTGTATAGGACGATCCATGAATCATCTTGGACAATAAGTTATATTTCTTCATCATCCAACGTATATCTCTTGGACGACCAGAAAAATGAGCTATACGATATATATGATTTTGAACTAATTATACAGGACGATGTCCACATCATCTTGGACGATCAGAACAAATTATGTGTTCTAATCGTCTAGCCTTGCTAGATCGTCCTGGCTGAAAGGGATGAAATACTCTGAATGTACAAGATGATATGTCGACCTTCTTGGATGATCTTCGATGGCAAGCTACAAATTAGGGCAATTTTTAAGCCCCTCTTTATAAGATCTCTTGATTTTCATTGAGAGTATCTTTTGCTGCTTTTATGACCTGAGAGAGCTTAGAGAATGAGAAGGAGAGCTAGGGAGAGAGAGAGAATCTTGTGAGGGAGAGTTTATGAGGTGTTCACAAAGGTTGCTCCAAGTAAGAATTTGAGTCGTCTTCTCCATTCGTCATCCTTAACTCCTTGGTGGCACTAGAAAGGTCTTCTTCAACAATAGATCAAGGTTCTCTTCCTGCTTCAGGAGGAAGCAAAAGGAGATCGAGTTCTCTGCCTCACCGGGGTCAGTGGAAAGGAGTTTGTAAAGGCTTCTTCGCCTTACTGTGGGAGCAAAAGGAGAGTCACCATATCTTAGTACAATACCTGGAGGAGAGGCTCCAGAGAGTAGACACATGTCAAGTTGACTGAAACACTATAAAATTTGGTATGTTCCTTCTATGTTATTGCTGCACCTTATTTTTTTGCATATTAATTTCTATGGTTGATTGTGTTTGTTTCAAAATATTCAAAAAGTTTTTTCTCTGCATTTAAGATTTTTTAAAACTACCAATTAACCCCTCTGCCTCTTGGTTAGCCATGGGCTAGTTCATAAGGGCTTAAAAACCCTAACAAACTTTCTTTGGCTGGGTTTAATAGGAGTAGGCTTAACTTCCACTTTAGAAGGCTTGGGTTGGGGAGGAAAAAGTTTAATCTTTTTACCATCATGTTTAAACACGCAGGTATTATATCTCCCATAAATATGAACATCATTGACAAATAACCATGGGCAACCAGTGATAATTTTACCTATATTCTGAAAGTTCATAAGGGATGTTAGCTTTAGGTACTAGCCTGAGGACACTAACCAAATGAGGGGGCGGGGGTAGAGTGATTGGGTGTTTTAAAAATTCTTAAACAAAAACCATAATCTTTTGAAATATTTTAAAACCACAAAACAAACAATCATTCACCAAAAAATAGTGCGAAAATTACATGTGGAAAACGCAATAAGAAAGAATACACCATATTTTATACTGGTTCAGTCAACTTCACCTACGTCAACTCCCTAGAGCCTTTCCTCTGGGTATTGCACTAAACTCAGTGACTCTCCTTTTTCTCCCATAGCAAGGCAGAGGAGCCTGTACAAAAACTCCTTTCAACCGACCCTGGTGAGGCAGAGAACCCAATTTCTTTCACTTTCTCTTGAAGTAGGTTGAGAACCAACTCCTTTCACCTCCTCCTGAAGCAGACATAGAACTTCACTCAATCACTGAAGTAGACCTCTCTAGAATCTCCAAGGAACTAGGGATGATGAATGGAGAAGACGACTCTAGCTTGGAGCAACTTTTATGAACCCCACCCTCACAAGATCCTCTCTTTCTCTCTCTCTCTCTCTCCAAGCTCTCCCTCTCCTCTTGGCTCTCTCATGTCAAGACATAAACAAAAGATCCAATATTGAGTAAACAAGAGGTCTTATATAGAAGGGATTTAAATTTCCCCTAAATTATAACAAACTGATAAAGATCATCTAGGACGATCAACGGATCATCCTGTACGATTAGTACAAATTCAGCTCAATCAGTCAAGACAATCTGGGGGAGGCTGGATGATTAGAAGATTTGTTTGTTCTGATTTTTCAAGATGATATGAATATCATCCTGTATGATTAGTTCAAAAAGTCAAGTATCATCCTTACCATTACTCTTTTCGGCCAGACTTTTTAAGTTGGATGATGAAAAAAATAATTGATCATCCTGGATGATTTTTGGATCATCCAGTGTGATTAATTCAAATGAATACACATCATCCTGAACATTATTCTGGTCATCCAGGAAGAAACTAAGATTTATTTAGCTGATCATCCAGGATGATCTAGTAATCATCCCGGATAATATGATCGACCAATCAAAACTTAATTACTTTCCTTAATCATCTGACTAATTTAAGCATAATTATAATGCATCATCTAGGATGATGTCCTAAATGATGTCCAAATATAATAACATGCCCAAAAGAATTGGAGACCGATTCTTTTCGATTTAAGCATATCATCCAGGATGATGTTAATATCGTCCAGGATGATGCTAATATTACCTTGGATGTTTCACTTAATTTTGGTTGCCTGAACTAGGATGACCTAATTAGGATTTCTATTTTAAATTGATTATCAAGGATAATTTTAGATCATCCAGAATGATATGATAAAAAATAAAAAACTCTAAAACAAATAGAATTTTTTTCTTGACTGTGTGTGTGGAAGATTATTTAGTATCAGGACCCACTTTGTTACATTTGACTCAAGAAAAGATAAAAAGACTTGATGTATACTTACAGACTGACTCATTCCTAATATACCCAATCTTAAGCTGGCTTAATTTGCAATTAATCTTGTGGACATAAAATATTAGTCGGGGCAATAGTAGAAAAATAGAAATATCCAAAATGTTTTATATCATCAAAATTATAATCCATGAATCCAGATTTGCAACAATGTCCCCCTTTTTTATGATGAAAAATATTTGGTAGAAAATTCAACTTAAGCAGTTAAATAAAACATAATGTGAAGGAAAACATAAGAAATACAAATTTTATTAAAATCAAACATATGGTACAAATACTAAACAAAAATAATAAAAAAGTATAATGAAACAACATAAATACTACCACTACTCCCCCTTTTGACATCTCAAAAAGGAGGAGGAAACCATAAAATAAAATTAGAATAGAAAATATAAAAAGAAATAAACAACATCACATAAAACATCACAAGAAAAATAATCTACAAGTATAAAGGGCCCTAATCATCAAAATGAGGTGATGGCAGCAGCTGAAAGAAGCTGGAAATAATGGTGAATTGCTCCCCAAACTAGGACATATACTAGTCGTGATGTTGTTGTTGGTGAGCCACGTATGCATCAAATCTAGTGACATCCTCCACATGTTGATGCTCCTATGCAGCAACGTAAGCATCAAATATGGCCTCCCACTGGTCAAATCACTCCATCAGTTGATACAGCTATGAGTGCTAGCAGATCAGCACAGGTGTAGGAATAGGTGCAAGACCAGCTTCCTCCTCAGCTTCATCAGCCTCCTCATGATCCAAGTGGAGACGAGTACCGTGAAGAATGTGTAAGGAGCAATTGGTGTAGAAGGCAGGATAAAAATTAGGTTGGACATGATATTGAAGATTGTACTTGGTTTCCAGGATAGGCTATAATGTGTCCTAAGGAAAGATTAGGCTTTCTTCTATGCTATGGATCCCTAATGCTAGTCAGATGCTCAATATAATAGAAAAGAAGATCAGCAGTATTGAATTCTCTATTGGTCAATATATAAAAGGTGGTGATCAAAAGGAGAGTAGTGATATGGACACGATCACCAACTTTGAGATTAACTGAGGTATGAAGTATATGCTGGATTATCCTAGTATCCTTGACTAAGATGCCAGACATCTCATCATGATAAGAGACATGAGTGTTTTTTAGAAGGTGATTGGCAGGAGCCTAGTCATAATCAAGATCTTGAGATAAGAGGTGAATCTTGTCTTTAGTAGTGGACAGTTAAAGAAGTTTGTGGCAGTCCTGATAGGTAATTTTAACAGGGTGTTTGTTTACATAGGATTGAAGGGCAGTGTAAGTGGAGTTTATCCTAAGGCTCGCAAAAAATTCAAAAAGAAGTTCAGAATTAAAAGGGGAAGGCGAGTGTTGGAATGAAGGTGAGGGAGGTGTGATCAAAAAGATTAAGAACAGGGTAAGTAAGCGTACAAGGGTTGAAGTTCCTGGATAGAGTGATCCCTATTGTCTTAACTAGGATGCCCTAATTAGGGTTTCTATTTTTAATTGATCATCCAAGACAAGTTTGGATCTCCCTAGACGATATGATCAAAAATATAAAACTCTAAAATAGATAAAAAATTTCCCTTGAGTGTGTATGTGTGTGCAAGGTTACTTACCATATTGACCCACTTTGTTACATTTAACTCAAGAAAAGATAAAAATGCTTGACGTACACTAATAGATTGACTCATTTCTAATCTACCCAATCTTGAGATGGGATGATTTGCAATTGATCTTGTGGACCTAAAATGTTAGTAGGCATGGCAATAGTAGAAAAATAGAAATGTTTAAAATGTTTGTTATCATTAAAATTATAATCCCTGAATCTAGATTTGCAACATATCCATTGTTACAACATTACACCAAATATTTTCCTTATATCCCATAAAGTCAATGGGGATAAGGCTCTTACCTTTTACTTCTAAAGTGGTCGAATTAATCCATGAAAACTTATAGGGATTCGGGTGGGGAATTATTTATAGAATAAGTTTGTTAATCATGGTTGAATAGATAACATTAATATAGCTTCCACTGTCAATGATAACCTTGCAATTCTTCTCACTAATCTTGGTGAAGGTGTGAAAGATGGAAGCTCTATGCCAATCGTTACTCAGCTTAGGTTGGAATAAGGCACACCTAAAAATTTGAAGTTCAACATGGTCAAATTTTTGCAGGCACTTAATCATGGCGGTGTCTTCTTTACCAAAGAAATCATCCTCATCATCAATATGATGAACTAATTTAATATCAGGCTCACCCTCGTCCTCGATAAGTTCTTCAATTATGGTGACTTTATAAGGGCTGGAGTACTATAAGGTAATGTGTTCATATCCATGACAATTAAAACACTTGGTTCCTGGATTAGTTTTGGGCGCCTCATGCCCAGGAGTTTTACCCTTATAATTAAGGTGGGATTGGAATTAGCCAACCATGGGCTGGCCAGTCATAAGGCTAGGAGGTTTTTTTTGAGATTGATTGGGGGCATTTTTGAAAGGAGGTGGTGTGGTGTTTAGGTTATGGGAATGGGACTGAGTCCTAGATTCTTTAAGATCAAGCATAAGGCTGCAAGCAGCTTCAAGACAATTTAATGCTCTTATGAAAAGTTTATTACAAAGGTCCTCCCTAAGGCTAGCTCTAAACATAGATAGGATTTGGGCTAGGGTGGTGGTCTATTTGACACTACAATGAATCATGTAATCATCAAAAGCAAAATTGTAGTCTTTCATAGGTTTATTATCCTGAGTCGAACAATTCCACCTATCTAAGAGTCTAGGGTAATAGAATAGAGAGAGGTATTTCTGCTTGAGTTATTTTTTCATAGCTCTCTAGTCAGTGATGGGGTATTCACCCCAAGCTTCACACATATTTTCTAAGTTCATCTAGTATTGACTAGTTCTCCCTGTAAGTTTCATCTCAGTGAACCTAACCTTCCGAGATTTGGAAATATTGTACCATTTGAAGTAGTTATCCATTCCTTTAAGCCAGTCTAGAAAGACTTGTGGGTCGAGAGTTCCATCAAAGGAAGGTGCATCAATTTGGATGTTTTTGAGTAGTTGAGTGTAATTATCTCGCCAATTTGAATCATGACCCACTGCTTCCTAACTGGGCTATGGATGTTATGACGGTATAGGTCTCAAGGAGATCCGTTATCAGCTCTTGCCTCATCAATATAGGGAGAAGGAGGCCGAGAGGGGGTATACATCATGGATTTTCCTAGTTTCTCAATGTTCTCTAAATGTTCTCCAACTTGGCAACATAAATCAGCTAACTCACCTTATGTATCTCTTAGTTATTTGGTCGCAGTTCCTAATTGACCTGAGATAAAGTCTAAGGTATGCTGAATTTATTTGGGGTCCATTGACTCTAAAGTTTGGTAACTAATACATACACAATGACAATTTAATGAAGTTTTATGGACAGGGTGGATGCAACTAAGATGTCTACTAAATGTGTATGTGGAATCCTAGAATGCAGTGATGACATAATCGTGCTCTGATACCAAGATGATGTGAAACATAAAGCAGTTGTAGGAATTGCATGGGTTGCTTTGTCCAAGGGTCCTTTATAGTCTATGGGTGAATATTTACCTAAGCTGACATATTTGAATCATCTTAGATAATAGAGGGCGTTGTACCCTATCAATTATATCTTATTGATTCATTATGTAAGGATTTAAAACCATTGGGAAACATACAAGCTTTTATCATGAGTGTAATTTAATGGTAAAATTTTAAGATAAAACCACTCAGTTAGAGTATCCATGTCATTATCATTTACCTATGGTGCCATTTGCCATTTGGCAGTGAAGCGATTGGTTAGGGACAAATTTCATATCCTTACTGCCAAGAGAAAGTTTGAGAATAAATCCTAGTGATATTCTCAACTAGAAATTTGCTCTTTTTGAGCTAAACATATTTTTATATTTTTCCACCTCTATAAACTATTGAGGGGGTGTATGGGTATTTTTGCTTTAAGTATTTTGGTATTTTATTTCAATTTTAAATATCTTAAATTTTATTGAATTTGAGTTTTGAGTTTTCATGGGAATTTGGGAATCATTTTGAATATTTGGGGTCCCCTCTAGTTGAGATTTTTCATCAAAATGACCATCATCAGGGAATATATAGGTAATTTTATTTTTATTGGTCAAACCTTATCGACTTTGTCAACTTGAGGACAAAGGATCGGGTTTGTCATTGGCTTTATGCCTTTATTATTAAATTTTCTCTTGTTATAGACCTTAAAGGACTAATATGAATATATAAAATAAATATCTTGATTAATGTCATGACCGTATTTTACTTGGTAGTTCGAGACGTGTCAACTCCTATCTAATCACATTGAAGGATCGGGCTCAAACTTAGATTCATGTTTGACCAGTATAACATTCTTAGACATCATGTATATGCATACATAATCCTCGATGGGACCCGTGCGGATGTATATTTTTTATTTTACATGATGCATTTGCATACCGATTCTATATATGTAATGGATGTATGTGACACATCTATGTGTTATGCAGTTATATAAAAGATCTATTCCTTGATTTACTTATGCATTCAAATGTTGTGACATGCATTCAAATGTTGTGACCTATTTGAATGACATATCTGCATCTTGCATGGTATGTTGACATATAGTGTAGTGGTTTAATGCACAATGAAAGTGTATAATGTGTTTTCATGATTTGTGTATAGAACCCATGTAAATTATTTATTTTACTTGCATAATAATTCAGTTCTTGAATAATTATTTTCATTCTGCATGATGTAATTACATAATGTATATTGCAACATGTATCTTGCATGCAGCGTTGTATATGTATCAATGCACTTATATGTTAGGAGAGGATGCCCGCAATATGTTTACTCATTCCTAATTACATGCAGTCATGCTATGCTTACATCATACACTTATGCAAAGAATTCTGTATATTGCATCATGTATATGAATGATGCATTTTACATTTTATATGGCATATTTGCATGACACACCTTATATATTACAAATGCATGTACGTTTTAAACATGTCAGCATACTTTTTGATGCATGAGGGGGCGGTTTTTCAATGATCAGCTATACAAATGACTATTGCTAACAAGTGTGTGAAGGTTCATTTTAGACTCTGCAAATGCCTTTTGTTCTCTTGTATGGATGTTGTGAATCTGATTGTGTGATGTAGCAATGTTGAATTTCATTTGTAGCGCATTAACAATGTAGTTTGGCTCATTCATCTTCTGCATTTTATCATCTTTATCAACATTCAACCTATAAGATTATATTTATGTTGGAAAATACATTATATGAGTATTAGAAAACCTTCCACCTATTGTCTATAAATAAACTGATCTATTTAACGTGACTGCTTAGCATAAAAAATCTACTACCTTAATTTGTTAGTGGCTCATAGTTTTTGTGGACGATTCCCTGCTTTTTCTTACATGTAAATCATAGCATTGTGTTATGGACATTTGTTGCTTTATGCAAGTAGATTATCGTGCACTAACAAATCTCCTAAAATTCTAAGTAGTTTCTTACATTTATCACAACCTTATTGCTTTTTTGTGCAGGCAGCATGTTGTGCTATGTAAGCTTTGTTAACTTAGTTTGTACATCAGCAATAGAAATTCAAGAGTCACAAGTTTTGGTATGTTGGTGAATTGTATTCATGTGATGCCCTCTGACACTTCTTATGGGTTCTTGCATTTACTAAAGTTTTTTTTATATTTTCTTATATACAACACATTATGTACATGACAGGTTTCATATAGTAGCTTGTAGGTGCTTGAATTCACTACATATCGACCTCCTTCACCTATGGGGAATTAGTGTATTTGCTTAACACTGAATCGTTGTTCATTATACGAATACCCTATATTTATTGCATTTTTTCTATGCAAATCTATAAAGAATATTATCATTTGTGTGGGTTTGATGTATTTATTTATTTTTATGTTAATATGGATCGGCGATAAATTGTAATTCATGTAGCATCTTTTAACATTGGTTATGATTGACACTATTAAGTGCTTCAAATATTCTTTTGTTGCTTCTAAGTACATGCAATTACTACAATTTATTTCTTTAGATTGTAGACAAAGCTTTCATGCATCATAATCCTCTTATGCTTATTGATTGGCAAGTTGTTGTATTTGCTTGCATATCAACTTTCAGTATATATTGAAGAATGGTATATTTATTTGCAGGACTAGTATGACTATTACACATCAACCATCATCATTCATATGTTAGATACTTGTCAATGGCTTTGTATATTTGAATATAATCAAACTATACACTCCTTTTTATTTTTATTGCTTACAGAATTTAATTGTCTTGTTCGTATGTTGGTTTTGATTGTAAAGATGTTCTTGCATTCATCGCACGTCCATGTGTCCACTGCAATCATTTCAAATGACCTAATTGCATGAAACTTCATCACTGCTTGTGAGTCAATTGTGCTTGCAAGTTCATTATCCACTACAAGTTTTATTTTTGTTCATTAGCATTTAATTTTTAGCATTTTTTTATTTGCATAATTTAATGATAAATACTTGGTCCAGATCCCTGTCGTTTGAATTGGGTTATGTTCCTTGATGTTCACTTAAGTGCCTTATGCTTTTGTACAAATCAAGTCCTGCATTTGCAAAAATTTGGGCAACCTCCCGATGTCTCCCTTGTTTAGGAAAGGTTTAGAGAACTGGGCCTGCCCACCATGCTATGAAAAGCATGTATGGTAGGTGTCAGGTGACATCACGATTGTGGTTCATCAATGCCACCATGCTATAAAGACTATGTATGGGTCTTGAAGGTGCTTGTTTGAAAATACAACTCTTTCCCCATACGCATGACAATGCACACATGAGTACTTAGGATTGCCACGCCACGCTACGAGAATGTGTATAGGTGGTTCCTCGGTGAACCGTGAGCGCCAAAAATGAGATTTGAGTTTTTTTTTAGTATAGGAGAGTTATTCCTTGACGAGTGAAGCAACGACGATGGTGTAGGGACAATGATGACGACGATGATTGAAAATGAAAAAATTCTTTTCTTTTCTTTTTTTTTCTTCTTCTTTTATCTTTCTTTTTTGCATTTTTCAGGAGTAAATAATAATAATAATAATAAAGAGTGGGGAGAGAGAGCTTAGAGATAGATTTTCTCTCTATTAAGAGGATGAAGTGGGCTATTTCAAAGTTTAGAGCAGAAGGAATAGTGGGTTCAAATATTGGGGTTTATGAGTGGAAATAGAACAGCGTGCATTAGCTTCTCTTATATGAGAAGGATATATAATGGTTGTTGGTTTACAAATTAATTAGAAAGATGTGGGCTTCAATTTGGCCTTTGGAATGAGGAGATGAAGTTTGTTGTAGGTTATTTGGGTGGGGGGAATGGAGCTGGATGGGCTGTGGAGGTTTCCATGGAGGAGACAGTTGGATTAGATGAGGGGATTCGGCACAACTAGATTCGACTATTTTAGGAGGATTCATTATCTTGATGAGTGATTGACATGGTGCAGCTATTGTGTACGAATAGAGATGTTGGAGGTTGGGTGTCTATAGGAGTTCGGCCTGGCTTCAGTTGCTAAGTGAGGGATGGTTAGAGGAGGTCAGAGGGCATAGGCAGGGAGTGTTGATAAACTCAAAATACTTGATATGTACGAGTCAACTTTAGTAGCCATTTTATTTGTATGGATGTGACATTTTATTTGTGTGGATGTGACTTATTTTTTTAAGTAAATGAAGTTAACTGCAAGTGCAAGGGTTATGTGTGAAGTGATGTCTCGTTAAAATAAAAGAGTCAGTAATGTGAGTATAAGTAAAGAAAAAAGTATTTTTATTTGCTGGTGTTCTTCCGTTTTGCTTGTTCCTCCATTTTTTCTTCAATTTTTTTTACAATTTGGTATCAAAGCGCCATGGAAAATTTTGGAAGTTTTTTGTTGGGGCCAATACCACTACCATGACTTACAATGAAAAATTATAATAATTGGAGTATTCATATTCGGGCATTATTAGGCGCACAATATGTATGGGAAGTTGTTGAGAACGTCTTAGTCGAAATGAAGGATATGGAAGGCATGAGGTGAACCAAATAAAAGGCATTGAAAAAGACATGAACGAAGGATAAAATAGCTCTCTACTTGCTACATCAAGCAATAGATGAGTCAGGCTTTGAGAATATTGCCAGAGAAACAATTTCAAAATAAGTGTGGAACACTTTAGAGAAAGTGTTTGAAGGTGTTGATCATGTCAAGTAAGTATGCCTCCGGCAATTTTTTTTTTTCGTTCAGTTTTTTTTTTTTTTTGCTGCAATCTTCTATGGTGGTAGAAGTTCGCCGGTCATCCTCCGATGACCAGAATACATCAACCCCATCTCCTGCCGAGTGTCTGATTAATTTGGATGCAAAAGGAAGGATTATAAGTCAGGATTTGGTAATCAAGCAACATTCTTTGATCATCAATGAATGGCGACTTCTTCCAATGTAGAATAAGGTTCCGATGATGGGCAAGGGGAAAGAGACTCTGGAAATTCTTGATAGAATGAAGAATCTGGTGTCTTTGTCTTCACCATCAAAGAATCTATTGTCTAAAGTGGGGAATGATCCAGAGGCCTCGTCATCTACTAGTTTCAAACTCAAGGTAAATAAATTTTCAAATATTTCCTATACTGAGGATAAATAGGAGATATTGAATTGGGATTTAAAAACTTCAAAGCATTGAATAATGTGGCTGAATCACAATTGGTGAATGAGAAGATTTTGTTACAGAATCCAAATAATGGGCTTGGTGGTTTGGCAAATGCATGGTCTAATAACCAGCACATCAAAGTGCCCCTAATCAATCTAGATCGGGTAGAAGATGAGGATTCTGACGTTGTTAAACTTGAAATGGATAAGGTTTCTAAAAAATGTTATTTTGCTTCAGAAATCTCTTGTGGTGAAGGTGTTTGGGAGTGAAGTTCCTTTCTCCCTTTGTAGTATTGAGTTAAGACGTCAATGGATTAAATTTGGTAATTTTCATATTACCTCATTGGGACTTAACTGGATTTTATGTTCATTTCATTCCTCTCAAGCTATGGTAGAAGTGCTTAATGGAAGTCCTTGGTATGTGGGAGGACACATAATAGGAATTGATAAATAGACACCTCAATTTTCTCCAACATCGTTGAAAGGGCTATCCTCTCCAATTCGGATCTGGCTACCACATTCGCCATTACATTGTTTGGATGAGATTAATGTTACTAAGATTGTTTCAAAGATCGGAGTTCCGTTGTTATTGGATAGGAAAATGTTTAAATGGGGTAGACGTGAATTTGCGAGAGCCTGTGTCCAGATGAATCTAGACTCTAAATTATCTCATGGAGTTTGGATTGAAGGCTTTTGTGGGAAATTTTTTCAGAGGATTGAATATGAAAAAATATTGTCTTTGTGTTTCAAATGTGGCAAGATAGATCTCAAAACTTAAATGTACATGGAGGTTCCTAAAGATGTGGAAAATAAAATTCTTAATGAAGTTCAAGGGAATAGATCAAAGGGTATTGAATCAAAATCTGAGAAGAGTTTGATGGAAAAAATTGATAGTACAGATTCTCAATGTTGCTATGGTCCTTGGATACATGTAAAGTTTAATAATATAAGAAGAATAAAGAAAGTCCAAAATAAGGATTCTGAAATTCTAACTGTTGTTGGGAATCCTGAGAGATAAACTGGTACAACAAATATGGCATTGGTGGAAGGTTTTTTAGGTAATAGGTTTAATTTGCTGTCTCAAGTATTTGCAAAGGAATTGACTAGATTGGAAGTTTAAGATCCAAGTAAGCGAGCCAAAGATCTTAAGATTATTTCAGATTTTGAAGGCTCAATTTTGGTAGGTCAAGCTCCTGTTATAAATTTCCCCATAGAATTAGCTATTGTTGATAGAATTCCGGTCCTATTAGAGGATGGAGAAATTAATCCAAATAAGGAAATCTTTGATGTGGAAGAAGCTTTGAATGCAAACACTACTCATCAGAAGGATCTTGTGGGAGAATACATTAATTCTCCAAAACATGATAGATGTAAGATAGGAAAGTCAGTAAGTGTTAATGATGGAGAGGCTGTTGAAACAATAGTTACAAGTGTTCCAAACTTGGAACATGGAGAATGTGCTATGGCTTCTCACTGGGCTTGCAAGGAAATTGTGAAGAATAAGAATAAACTGATAGATAAAGAAGTAGATTTGAATAATAAAGATGGTGGGGAAGGTGTTTCGGACATTTTAAAAGATGTTCGTGATCTTGAAAATGTAAATCAGGTTGTGATTACTCCTTTGACAAAAACTAATAAGTTGAATGGGAAAGAAGCTCTTTTTGAAGATGGAAAATTCCAACTGCGATCTAAATCAAATCAGCTAAAGAAGAAGTTAAATAAAGAAACGAATTTGTTTGGTCCTATTAAAGGAAGTCTTAGAGGAAGGAAGATGGGTGTACTTGGTGGAAGTATTTGAACCACTTCATTATTTATCTCATGACATGCTTATAATGAGGAAAGGAGAAGTGTAAGTTATAGAAGGAATTTAAATCGGGCTTGTGGATTGTGTGAAGAAGTTGGAATTTGATGATGAAAGAACTTGGGGAACTATCAAGACCCAAGTTTATACTTTGGCGGCTTATTCTTGATTTGAGGACATTTCCTTTTTTTTATAAATCTTGCTTTTTCTAGATTTATTTTAAGCAAAGGATGGTATTTGAAAAAAGGAATTAGATTAATGGGGATTAAGATTCTCTCTATTTCTTATTTTTAACTTAATTGGGAATTCTGGGATACTAATCAACCTTTTTGGTTGTTTAATCTTTGGTATCCCCTCCACCCCAATTGGTTTAAAATGATTAGTAGAGGTTCTTATTTTCATTATGTCATTTTCTTTTTTTCTTATATTATCATTATGCTTAATATGCTTATTAATAAGGCTTCTTTTCCTTTGTTTTGAAAGGAGTGCCTAGTAGTTCTTATCCTAGTTTGTAATAGTTTTTTTTTCATTTTAATGTTATATGCATCTTCTAAAAAAAAAAAGTAAGTATGCCTCCAAACCTTGAGAGGTGAATTCGAAGGGATGAAAATGAAAGAGTCAGAAGTTGTATCTGATTACATCACTCATGTGTAGACCGCAGTAAATCGACTCAAGTGAAATGGTGAGATGTTAAACAATGCCCAAGTAGTGGAGAAGATATTGAGGTCATTAACCAATAATTTTGAGAATTTTGTATTCGAGATTGAAGAATCAAAGGATCTCGACACACTAACTATTGAAGAGATTGCTGGCTCTCTTGAGGCACATTAGCAATGAAAGAAGAAGAAGGAGGAGGAGATGCTCGAAGAAGTTCTTCAATCAAATCCAACAATTAAAGATGATAAGGTACTATATTCTCAAAAAAAAATGGAAGAGGATGAGGAAGAAGAGGTCGTGGAAATGAATGTGGTTGAATAGGTCATGGTTATGGAAGACACTTTGAAGAGAAAGAGCAGTCAAATCAACAAAATTGGCGAGGTTGAGGATGAGTTCATGGAAGAGATGGTCAAAAAAATCATTCAAATGTTGAATGTTATAAATGTGGCAAGTATGCCCACTATGCAAATGAGTGCAACCCTGAAAAATGTTACAATTGTGGAAAATTTGGGCACTATGCAAGAGATTGCTATGTTGAAAAGAAGGTTGAGGAGTACACAAATCTTGTAACAAAAGAAAAGTTGAAAGATGGGCTTCTCATGATAACTCATGATGAAAAGAATAGTAGAGACAAGATGAGTTGGTGTCTCGACACTGGTGCTAGTAATCACTTGTGTGGGCATAAACATTTGTTCAAAGAAATGCTGGTCATTGAGGATGGGCATGTTTCATTTGGTGATGCGTCAAAGATTCAAGTGAAAGGTCAAGGTACAATTTCTTACTTGTAAAAAAATGGTTCAAAAGGACTAATTGGAAATGTATATTATGTACATGATCTTAAAAGATACATACTTTGTATGGGGAAACTAATGGAGGAAGGATACTCAATGTTTATGAACGATCAAGTTCTACAATTGAAATACAAGAAGGGGTGGCTAGTTACACAAATTGATATGGCAAAGAGTAGAATGTACAAGATTAACCTAGTTTATGTATGGAAAGATGCTTGCAAGTTGATGTAGAAGAAAAGGCATCTCTATGGCATTTGCGATTTGGTCATTTGCACTTTGGAGGCCTATAAAAATTGTTGAAGAAGAAGATGGTGTATGGACTACCAATAAGATTTGTAAAGATTTTATACTTGGGAAACATGCAAGGAATGCTTTTCAGAAAAAAGCAGAATATCGAGCATCAAGTATTTTTGAATTGGTACACATTGACATTTGTGGGCCAATCATTCCTTAATCTTTCAATGGTAAAAGGTATTTTATTACTTTTATCGATGATTATTCCAAAAAAACTTGGGTTTATTTTTTAAAGGAAAAAATCTGAGACTTTTAATGTGTTTAAGAAATTCTAAGCGATGGTGGAGAAGACAACCAGGAAGTTTATTAGAGCATTGTAATCTGATAGAGGTGGTGAATACAACTCAACAGAGTTTACAAGTTACTATGAGCAACAAGGAGTAAGAAGGTTCCTAACCACTCCATATTCACCCCAACAAAAAGGTGTGGCTGAGAGAAAGAATTAGACCATTCTTGATATGGTTTGGTCAATATTGAAGAGTAAAGAAATGCCTAAAGAATTCTGGGTGAAAGTAGTGCAATGTTCTATTTCATACAAAATAGATGCCCACATATGAAGTTAAAAGATAAAACTTCACAAGAGGCATGGAGTGGTCAAAAACTGATAGTCTTGCATCTTAAAATATTTGATTGTGTAGCCTATGCACACGTGCCGGATCAATAAAGAAGAAAGCTAGAAGATAAAAGCAAGAAGTATGTGTTTATTGGTTATGATGAGAAAACTAAAGGTTACAAACTACTTTATTTGATAAACAAGAAGGTGGTGGTAAGTCGAGATGTTTGGGTGAATGAAGTAAGCAAATGGGATTGGAATAATTCATCGGAAGAACAAATGGAAAGTAGAGAATCACCAACTATTTCACTAACAAATTTTCCTACATGTTCTCAGGTACATAGAAATCATCAAACATTCGATGACGAGCAAGAACCAAGCTATCAAAAATATGAAGCCAATAATAGTTGTATGATTCTATAAGAGAAGCACATCCTATTTTTCTTCTTGTTGATGGAGGGAATATAAGTTTTGAAGAAGCGATGAAGAATGAAAAGTGGAAATAAGCTATATATGAGGAGATCAATTCCATTGAATGCAACAAGACATGGGAATTTGTACAACTAGCAAAAGGAAGTCGACCTATTGGAATAAAGTGGGTGTTTAAGAAAAAGATGAATGCTCAAGGTGAGATAGATCGATACAAGGCCCGACTTATGGAAAAGGGCTACATACAAAAGGTGGGGATAGACTATGATGAGGTCTTTGCCCCAGTTACATGAATAGAGACAATTCGACTTCTCATATCCTATGCGGCACATTTTTAATGGCAAATATATTAGATGGATGTGAAGTTGGCATTTTTGAATGGAGTGATAGAAGATGAAATTTATCTTGAATAACCACCTAGTTTCAAGAAGGTTGGAGAGGAACAAAAAGCATTGAAATTAAGAAAGACACTTTATTGGTTAAAACAAGCTCTTCGAGCTTTGAATACTCATTTCTACATGTATTTCAAGAAAAATGGGTTCACTCAATGCCCATATGAGCATGTGTTATATGTGAAGAAGAAAGGAGGTAACTTGTTATTTGTAGCTCTTTATGTTGATGATCATATTTTCATGGGGAATAATGGCAAGGTGGTTGAAAATTTTTAAGGTGAGATGGAATAAGAATTTGAAATGACATATTTAGGCTTAATGAAGTATTTTCTTGGTCTACAAGTTAGACAAGGGAAATCAGGACTTTTTGTGTCACAAGAAGCATACTCAAACGAACTTAAAGAAAAATAAGATGGAAAATTATGATCCAGTAATAATTCCATTGGAATTAGGTGACAAACTCTAAAGGTTTGATGGTAGAGATCGAGTCAATGCAATAAAATATAAAAGTTTGGTGGGAAGTTTGTGTTATCTCAAACAAACTCGGTCATATATTTTTTACAGTGTTGGAGTGGTAAGTTGGTTCATGGAAGAGCCGACCTGCATGCATTAGAAGGGATTGAAGAGAATTCTTTGATATATCCGAGAACATAATCACCTGGATTATTTTACTCAAAGACATATGAATATAAATTGGTGGGTTACTTTGATAGTGATTGGTGCGGAGACCTAGATGATCGAAAGAGTATATCAAGGTGCCTATTTTTTATGGGAGATACAACATTCACATGGCTATCAAAGAAATAACCAATAGTGACACTTTCGACATGTGAAGAAAAATATATGGCAGCAGCATTGTGTGTGTGTCATGTAGTTTGGTTATGGAATTTTCTCTATGAACAAAATCTCCGACAAATAGAGCCTACGAAGATTCATGTAGATAACAAAACTACAATTGCGTTAACAAAGAATATTCTTTGGTACATCATGAAAGAAGCAAGCATAACGATGTCAAGTTCCATTTCATCCATGAATATGTGAAGGAAGGAAGTACGATAATGGTTCATTTTGCAAGTCATGATCAAGTAGTGGATATATTCACAAATCTGTTACCCACAATATTGTTCGAGAAATGTAAATTTGAGATTAGCATAAAGAATGGAAAGGATTTTTGAGTTTAAAGGAGGAATTTGTTAATAAACTCAAAATCCTTGATACCTATGAGTCAGATATATTAATCATTTTATTTTTATGGATGTAACATTTTATTTGTGTGGATGTGATTTTTTTTTAAGTAAATGCAATTAACTGCAAGTGCAAGGGTTGTGTGTGAAGTGATGTTTCATTAAAATAAAGGAGTATGTAACGTAAGTATAAGTAAAGAAAAAGAATTTTTGTTTTCTGGTGTTCTTCCATTTTGCTTCTTCCTCCATTTTCTTCTCAGTTTTTTTTACAGAGAGCGGGAGATCCAATCGGTGGAAGGATTACAAATAGGAGATAGGGGGTCGATCGGCCTATTGTGAGGAAGATAAACAGCAAACAATGTTCGGTCGATGAAAGGGTCAAACTAAACTCATTGTAGGTGAGGACGGGAAATTTGATTTGACATAAGAGCTAGAGGCCTACGATCGACTGGTTCTTATTTTGTTGAGGGATTTCAAATGGTTGTAACATGTGAGGCAGAGAGGACTGTGAGCTCTAGGCATCGAGTTAAGTCTTTGTGAGTAAGGAATGAATGTGAGGGAAGTCTAGTGAGCAGAGAATCAAAGGAAGATGTGTGCGGGGAAGAAGCAGAGAAATGAACGAGTGAAGCTTCATTATCCTTTTGACAACAAGGCCATGGAATCAGGAAATAAGGAGGAGTTATGTATGCGAGCATTGGGGACTAACTTCAGCTCTGTTTGCAAACTGCATGACATGATACTGTAGCAAGCAACTACTTTCCATAGGATTTGTGGAGGGATTTTGATATGGCAAATGTATTTATTTTATTTGATGATGATTATTTTTTGGAATATAGTAGAGTTCAACAAATTTATATTTTAAGAATAGTAAACTTTTATTAGAAAACTAAGTAGTGTGTGTAAGCTAGAGCACAAAACTCTACATTTTGGTGGGGAAGTCCATTATCCTAAAGAGAGGTTATAATAACCCTGGGGGATTATCCAGGGCCAAATCACTAACCACGTCTGAGACAATCTTATCATTGCCTTACCAATGCCTTAATCATTCAAGAATTCTTCAAAAACATGAAGGAACCCTAGAACGAGTGTGTTTTTATTCGATGCAAGTGGGTACCCTTCACTCCCATCTCCATTAACCAAAAAATTTAAACCCCTAAGATCCAATTTAATGTGTATGGTACCTAAATTTCTACACCACTATTATTAATTATGAGGAGATTATTAGACGCCTACCCTAGAGAGATTTGAATGCGCAATGGAAGAGAAGAGAAGACAAAATGATTAACTTTCATGCTTCTACCCTCACCAAGGAGTCCAAAGTCTGACATTAATTTATATTTGTTAATCTTATGCCTAGCAAGAATATTTGTGAGGTAACCAAAGAGAGGAAAATTCTAAATTATTGTATTCAAAAGGACATGTGTGTGGACATAAAAAAAAATCATTTTCTCAGTCTATGTAGTACATGTTTATAGTTCAACATCTTTGGTACTAGAGAGTCCCCATTGAATTTGTGATTTTTATGAGCCATCAAGGTAGTAGGGGATCCACGGGATGAGAAAGTCAGGCCCGCTTCTAACCTAACTCAATCAAAGTTGGTGTCCTTTAAAATCACTATGTCAGAGTATAGTAAGGGATCCAGCCATTAGAACCAACTCATGCAGCACCAAGGCAGAGATCTTATGATGCTACGCAATCAGGCGGCTGACCTCTGAGATCATGTATATCTTATTAGGGTTTTTGTCGATCACTTTGGAAAACTATTAATTGGGTAAAAGAAGGGGATGTGTAGCCCTTATAACCACATGATGCTCCAGCACCAACAATACTATCAATATCAAGTTGACTATAATGCATCCTTGATCGACACGTTTAAGAATGGTCAGCAAAACTTCTTTCTTAACCCTCCCTTTTGTGATGTATCAGGGATCCAGGAGTAACATCCTCAGCAGTAGCACCTGAAGAAGGATATGATGAGTAAGGAGAGCCCTACTATGATGTTATTTTATTTTATTTATTTTTAGCTTAAAATAAAATTGTATTAATTTTTAGTATTTAGTATTGTTTTATCTATAATTTTTGTTATTGTATTTTATTTTAGTTAAAATTGTTTTTATTTATTTTAATTTTATTTTATTATTGTAAAAATTTTATGTATGTTTTATAAATGTTTGTGTAATTTAAGAAAAACTAATGAAATAAGAATTTCTCCTATTTTTTATTTATTACCTCTCTTATTATTGCACTTTTTTTGTAAGTTATGAATTTTGGATAAAAATAAAAAATTAAGTTCCTTAAGTATTTGATAAAAAATTAAAATCTTTTAACTTATATACTATTTAAATACTTAGATTCTTAATTTTACTTAAAAAAAAAACTAAAACTAAAACTCAAATGCAAAAGATTAAATTTGTTTTTTATCGCAGTGCAATATTCATTATTAGAAGACAAATAATAGTTTAAAGTTTTAGGAAAATTCAAAAGATAAAATGTTTTCATTATTTGACTATGATTATGCTATTGTGTGCTTGTAATCTTATATTTTGTGCGGGAAATTATAAGAAAATAGAAATTTTGAACCAACGCCACAAATTCAACATCATCGTGCCACACATTCAACACCGCAACGAGAGCTTACCAAAATTTTGTTGGAAAGATTTGCATAAATGCACTATCCAACCAGTGTCGTAGCGCTGGATCAAAGCACCGTAGCGCCAAATCACCTAACACTACAACGTAAGTCGGTTGAACTGGTTAAACAAAGCAATTATTGGTGAACTGATGCACCGATTTGACAATGTCCCAAGCTAGCGTTGCATCGTTAGTTCTAAAAAAAAATTAAAACTAAAGATAGTCACCTTATTCCTTGAAGCAAGAGGTTGGCAACTTTGAGTGGACATTTGTAATGTCATTTTATGAGTGTGAAATAGTTGTATAGTGGAGCGTGTAGCATGTTTTTATTATACATGAGTTTTATAGTTAAGTGAAAAAAAAAAAGCCAAAGAATAAGAAAAAGATTGTAACATTACTTTTGGGCCATTTCATAACTTTTTTCTTATGTTTTAATTTGAATCTTGAGTTTATACTTGTGAATTAGTTAATATAATAAAATATTCGTAGTGTTCATTGTGCTTGTTATCAGTGTCAATGCATCCATGTATAGCTAATCAACTATTTTGAATATGTGATGAATTAAAAGGCATGTATTGCTTAGAGTGGAGTTTAATATTTATTATGTCTATGTTGTTTTTTATTTTCTTTGAACTTAAGGTGATCAATGTACAGGCCTTGCATAAATTCAAAATATAGTGTATGATCTTGAGCCTCGATAGCTGGACTTGAGGATAAATTAGATACTTTAGAACATAGTCTTGTCATTCATAGAAATATGGTGGGTAGGATTAAGGGGTCTTAAGGAGATTGTTTAACTATAGTTAGTGAGGATCCTAGCTTAGGTTCCAACGTGCTGGATAGAGATGAGGAACACAATTTCTCTGATCTACAACAACCATACAGAATAACCCTCTCAAATGTAATCATGTTTCTTTTAAAGATTGATAGGTTCAAAACTTTATAAAAATTAAAAAACTTTTGTTCCTACATTTTAAAGATTTTACTTTTAAATTCTCAGCACATTTTCTACTAAATCACTAGATAAGCATAACAATCCAATAAGTAGTATTACTTGATGCAATAACGTGTACTTGAGTTTTAAACAGGATTTAACCATACACATTATACTTTCATTAAATAATGGAACAGAGTGTGTAAGCTTAAGAACAAAACTCTTGATTTGCAAAAGCTAAATCAAAGCTATAGCATTATTTTCAGTCATCATCATTTATAGTGGAGAAATTCAAACTCCATTTTTTTAAGATAAAAAGACACCTCTAAATGCACCATGATCCCCCATTCAATATCATTTCAATATCTTCAATTAAAGCGATGAGTTTCACTTCATCGTTGAGCTACTAAAATTTTTTTATAGCAAGGAACAAGCTTTCATAAAAAAAAAAAAAAAATCTTTAACCAATTGCATTACTAACCATAGCTTGGTTCCAAACAAGTGAAGCTTAATCAATCTCTGCATAAGCAAAGCATATTTTATCTTCTGAAGAAGGCATATATTTGAGAAAGAATTTTTGAGTCGATGGATAGTTAAAGGTGAGAAAACCCTTCTAGTTCATAGTGGGAGAGAGAGGTGATGGTAGAAGTGTGGGAGGATGCGAGTTTAAGGCGAGGAACTAAGATGTCCATTAACGAGGCAACAAGACTAAATCGAATCGGCCCAATTTCAAAAGGAGGTCAAAAGGAAGCAAGTGTCAATTTAAAGAAAGAATCGAGGGTGCAAAAGTGCTAAAAAACCTTAACCCTAATAGAGCACATCGAGTCATGCGACATCCTCTAAGCTCGTCAGTTTCTAAGGCTCGCAATAGTTCTTTCTCTAGCAGGAAATTTTGGGGTGATTTCATTCTCTATTGTTCCTTTTCATGGTTTCCACTATAGATTATTGTTCATTTTGTGTTTCATTCTAAGTTTGGTTTATGTGTGATCGTCTTATTATTTTTTAAGGCCGATTAGCCTTAGGTCTTGCTCTTTTTCTTTTGAATATGGGTGCTACATCCTTTTCAATTTCGGGGCCTTGGGGTGTTCCCCCTTCCACTTCGGTTGCTTCTTCGAAATGTTTTTTAAGAAATGAGGGTTGTGAAATTAAATATTGTTATTTTCTTAGTGTTCTTGTTGGATCTAGCTTTTTGAAGGATCTTATCTTCTCCTTCATGAAATCAATGGTACAAGGTTTTCATGCTCTTTTAATATCCAATGATGATATTCTCAAACTTGCTAGCCCGTTTCAGTTCACTCTTGTTGGGAAGTTTTTGGTTCGATGAACTAATCTTGATGCGAAACATTTTTTTTTTTTTTTTGAAGCTGAAATTATATCAGTTCGCTTGATGATAGACATGTTGTGATTTAGTTATCCAATGGCCTTGATTACATTAGGGTTTTTTCTAGAAGATTTTATTATATTCTTAACAGTTAAATGAGATTATTGAAATGGATACTTTTTTTTAATGTCAAAGAGGAATCACCCATTGTTCCTATTTGGATCTCTTTTCCTAATTTACGACTGCATTTTTTTTAACTCTCATGCTCTTCATGCTTTGGGATCTATTTTTGGTAGACCTCTTCAAATGGATCAAGCCACTGCCTCTAGGTCGTGGCTATCGGTGGCTAGGACTCTTGTGGAATTGACATCACCAAGAAGCATCCTAAAGACATCTGGCTTGGATCTAAAAATTCTAGGTATTTACAAAAAGTTGAGTTTGAAATTGTTCTAGATTTTTGTTAACACTTTAAAGTTCATGAACATTCAATAAATGATTGTTTTGTTACCCATCCTCAACTTAGAAAGAACAAAATGGCCAATAAAATCATGGTTGGTCCAATTAATGGAAACCCAGGTGACCAATGGGGATATGGTTGCGGATATGGAGGAAGGGGAAATTGAATCTTAGGATACTTTCACTCCCAAGGATGGTTTTAAGGGCTCCAATATTAACTCTGTGTCACCTCCTATTGGCATGGCTAATATTAATGAAGAAAGTTATAAGTTGATTTAAAAAAAGAAGGGTAAGAATATTAAGAACACGTCTAGCATCACCCCAAAGGTCACTAGAGCTTCTAATCAATCTATTAATGGTTAAAGCACTCATGTGGAATATTAGGGGTGTTGGTGGCTCTCTATCTAAGGATAGAGTTAAGAATTTATGTAGGATTTGTGATATTCATCTTCTTGTTTTACTTAAGCCTCTTGTTTATGCTGCTAAATTGGATTTTATTCGCAAAAAGTTGGGTTTTGAATTTTCTTTTGGCAACTATACTAATAAAATTTGGATATTTTGAAAACACTTTATTTCTTTAAATATTATAATGGATTTTCCTCAATTGTTTCATACTAACATTACTTTTAACCATGTCTCATGTTATATTTCATTTGTTTATGCTTCTTACTCTATCTTAGGTAGGAAAACTCTTTGGAATCAACTTACTGATTTCTCCTCCTCTATAATGCTCCCTGGTTTGTTGGTGGGGATTTTAACTGTGTTACTAATGCTTCTAAAAAAGTAGGAGGTAATCATCAAAATTATTATGCTATGGAGAATTTTAATGATATGATCATGAACTGTAACCTTCATGACATTGATTATTCTGGCAATACTTTCACTTGGAGTAAGGATATTATGTGGCAAAGATTATATCGTGTTCTTTTTAATGATTCTTATATTTCTACTTTTCAATAGACTCATATTGATCATTTAACTAGAACTTTATCCGAGCATTCTCCTTTGTTATTAAGTATTACTAGGAATAGTTTAAATAATTTTCAACCCTTTAGATTCTAAAATATGTGGCTTCTAGATGAAATTTTTTTAAATACTGTGACGAGTAACTGGAAAGATCCCCTTTTTCCTTCTGATAATGTTTTTGGCATGACCCGACTTTGGTTTAAACTTAAACGTCTTAAAAAAATTATTCAGGTGGAATAAATGCATTTTTAAGAATATATTTACTAGTATATTGATTGCTGAAAAAGATGTTGAAAATGCTGACATGGCTTACATGCAGGATTCTTCTTTTGAGAATTTTTTCATTTTAAATGAAGCTAAGGCTACTTTATTCAAACTTTAGGAAAAAAAAGAAGCTTACTGGAGGCAAAAAGCTTCTTCGAAATTCCTTGTGTAAGGTGACCGTAACACTACTTTTTTCATAATATTGCTAATCAAAATAAAGTGAGTAGGCAAATTCATAAGCTCACTTCCCTTGATGGTTTCTTTATTGATAACCCAGAATTGATTTCTGCTTTAGGGTTTAAGTACTTTGAGAAAGCTTTCAACAAAGATTTTAGTCTGGATCTTAACATTGATTTGTCGATTATTCCTTCTCCTTTTTCTGAGGAGGATAATATGTTATTGATTACTATTCCTTCAGAGAAGGAAATTTTGCAATCATTGAAAGATATGAACTCTCATTCTATCTCTGGCCCTAATGGTTTCACTACTAAACTTTTTTCAGAATACTTGGGAGATTACTAAAGATGACCTTATTAATGCTATTATGAACTTCTTTTTGGGCAATCCTTTGCCTAATTTTATTATTCCAACTCTAATTCTTTAATTCCTAAATATAGTGCTATTAAATTTTGAAATGAATACCGCCCTATCCGTTTATGTACTTTTTTCAATAAACTTATTGCCAAAATTATTTTGGGTAGGCTTGCCTTGATTCTTCCTAATATTATTTTGTTGGAACAAACAGGTTTCATTAAAGGTAGATTGATTTTTTATAATATTTTACTTGCTCAAGAATTAGTTCATGATTTGCATGCTAAGGTTATTGGTGGATATATTATTTTTAAAGTTGATATTACTAAAGCTTATGATAATCTTAATTAAGAATTTCTTTATACTATTTTAAAGCATTTTAGCTTCAGTATGCAATTTATTAATCTGATTAAGAATAGCAATGAGCATTGTTCCTTCTCTGTTATGATTAATGGTAAGTCTCATGGTTATTACAAATCTTCTCATGGTCTAAGACAAGGGGATCCTTTATCTCATATGCTTTTTCTTTATTATTGTGGAATTTTTATCACAGATATTAATAATCTTTTTAAGATTCACCATAATCTGAAGTTTAGAACTGTTGGTGGCCTTCCTATTACCCATTTAATCTTTGTTGATGATTTTATTATTTTCTTTAATGGTTCTATTAAAATGTTTTATATTCTTTTCAATTTTCTTAAGAAGTTACAGCATGCTAGTTGTCTGATTTTTAACCCTTCAAAAAGTTGCTTTATTATGGATAATTCTATATCTTCTACTCGCATCATTAGTATTGAAAGAAAATGTGGTTTATTGAAAAGAAATTTGCTGTTGAAGTATTTTGGAACCCCTCTTTACAAGAGTAAAAAATGCTCCCATCCATTTGATGACATTTTTACTACTATCCATAAGAAACTTTCCTCTTGGGCTTTTAATTTCCTTTATTTTGGTGGTAGACTTGTTCTTATTAACCATGTTCTTTGCTCCATTCCTATTTACTTGCTTCATACTATTTACCCTACTTTAAATTTTTGTAGTAGAATAGAGATTTTATTTAATAAGTTCCTTTAGGGCTCCAAGAATGGCAAAAGTGCTATTATATGGGGTTCTTAGAGTAACTGCTCTGAGGCTATTGATGAGGGAAGATTAGGTTTTAAAACCTTCACGGATATGACCACAACCTTTTCTCATAAATTATGGTTTTCCTTTAGAGCTAAAAAGAGTTTGTGGGCCAAGTTAATGGTTTCTAAGTATTATGTTGGCAAACATCCTCTGAATTGTGCTTTCAAACGAGGTGATTCTTTAAACCGGAAAAGATTATAAGATACTAAGTGGGAAGCAAAACAATTTATTCAATGGGGAATGGGAGATGGCAACATCTTTTTTTGGCAAGATATTTGGTTGGGTAATTTTTCTATTGACAATATTTTACACACTCACTCCATATCTACTTGAAAAGCTAATAATTTTATTACCAAAGGAAATTGGAATATTTTTTTACTTACTAATATTGTGACGGATTTTATTATCTCTTTAATTTTCAATATATATATTCATTCAGATAATGAGGATTGCATTTTGTTTAATCTTTCTAATTATGGTAAGTTTTCCATTAAACATGTTTGGAACGTCATTAGGCAAAGGCTTCCTAAAGATTCTATTTATTTAGCTTTCTAGCATGCTAGCATTCCTCCCTCTTACTCTTTTCTCATATGGAGGATTTTACATAATTACTTGCCTTTGGACTCTATTTTAATTTGAAAAGGTTTTTACATTACCTCCAAATGTCAATGTTGTTATCATATTGAGAATATGAATCATGTGTTTATTAAGGATCTGATTGCCATGAAAGTTTGGCTGGACTTTGATAAAAAGTTTAATATGCTTTCTACAACTAGGTACAACTCTATTGTCAATCTTCTTAAGGATTGGTTCATTCCTCATAAAGGTCACATTAGGAATATCCTCTATGTCATTATTTGTTAGTTTGTAGTAGAAATGATTCTAAACATGAGGAAATTAAAATGAATGCTTTAAGTGTTATTTCTAAAGTTAAGAATAAAATTTATCAGCTTTATGTTGCTAACTTAGTTAACGCATATTCTTTTAAAGGTTGTCTTCATGTTGATTGTGAGTTTGGTTTGAATTTCTGCTCTTATTCCATTGGTTTAAAAGACAGAATTATTTACTGGAAGAAAACTTTGGAGGGTTGTTTAAAACTTAATAATGATAGTTCTTGGAATAATTTGATTGTTGGTTGTGGTGGTACTATTATGGTTTCTAATGGTTTAGTAATCATTGCCTTTGTGGTCCTTTTTCTGCTAAAACTATTATTAAACCTGAAATTGAGTCTTCTTTATGGTATTCAACTTTGCATTTTCTTAGGCATCACTAATATTTGGATTAAAGTGGATGTCATGTTCTTGATTCGTTATCTGAAAGGTAACTGTTCTTTCAATTTTGAAAATTTTTATATGTTAAGAGATATTAATTATTGGCTATCCTGCACTTTATCAGATTTTATTAAATTCTCTAATCTTTCTTTACCGAGGGAGGTTAGAGGGTTGGCTACATTAGATCACAGTGGCCTCCTTTTTTGTTTTAATTAGATTGGTCGTTTCCCTAGCTTTTGTTTTTTGTTGATGGGTTAATGTTTTCCATATTTATTCTTCCTTTGTGCCTTTTGGTGATTGGTACTAAATTGATTTACATGTTCATCTTTTGATAGAGTTTTTTTTTTGTTATGGTTTGTTGCCATAGTCTTCAATTGTATCATTATCTTTTATTTTGTATGATTTATGGTTGGAAGGGTTTTTATTTGGATAGGATCAAGTTATTCTTTAGTGTGATTCAACGGATTATTCACTCACATTGGTTGGATGTGGTTAAGTGTTATTTAGGTCTTATTGTTGATTCTAATGATGCCCTGTTCTTTCCTCATCTTAATGTTTTGGATTTCAGAGTTGTAATCGGGATAATGGTCTGGGCTTGAGCTATGATTGGATTTTTTGGTATCCTGATTTGAACCTTAATTAATGCTCTTCTTCTCCCTGGGTCTACTTAATTGGGATGATTTATTTTAGGCTTGCCCTTTTGGTTAACTTTATTGGCTCTATGGATGGTAAAATTGGTTTGGATTGTGAGTGGTCTAGTTGTAGTGGCTGGAATTTCTTGTTGTTTATCTTTTTCTAATTCTTAATATTGGGGTTTCCTTGTTTCTGGATGGGTGGCCTGGGATTCATTGTACTGATGTTGCTATGATGATTGTTCCCATCTTCTACCAGCATGTTGCTTCTAATTCTAACATTCTTTACATGTTTTAGGGGTGGAAGCTTGCTTATGGGATGAGAATGGAGTGGCATTTAAGTTCTACGACATCAAGACAGTTACTATGCTCCTGAGCTCTAATGATCCAATTTTTTGCATTTCTGATTCACTGGTTTGGTTTTCCTCCTGTTGTTGTTGTTATCCTATTTTGAAAGTTAATGTTATTTAGGATTATGGTTGGTGTGTTGATTATCCTTGGAATTATGGTTATTTCAATCTTTATTTAATTGTTATAGTTATAAATATTCATATTAATTGCATCTTTGGTGGAATTGGGATATGTGGCTAGTTGTCTCTCCGTTTCTTATTGGTTGCTTGCGGTGGAGACTTGTTTTTGCTCAAGCTCTCCTATTATTCTGTTTTTTAATTTTGCCCATTTTTTCTGTGTCGTGGATGATTGTTTTCCATCCATCCATAGTAGTGCTTATACTGGTGGTGTTATTAGCTAGATTATTGTTATGGATTCTCATACTAAATTTCTTGTTTTTCTCGATTATAGTTATTATTGGGACTT
This sequence comes from Dendrobium catenatum, assembly GCF_001605985.2. Classification (NCBI taxonomy): domain Eukaryota; kingdom Viridiplantae; phylum Streptophyta; class Magnoliopsida; order Asparagales; family Orchidaceae; genus Dendrobium; species Dendrobium catenatum. Next base: position 326,327 of record NW_021361818.1, on the reverse strand, counting down.
TTGGTATTCTAATTTCTAGTGTTGGAATGGAAACTTTCATATGGATATTAAAAGGTTATTCTGCAGTGTTGCTGAAAGGGTTTCCTACACCTATATTTTGAATGAGTTTAATTGGATGCACATGTTAGTTTTGATGTGCTTGTTTTGTCTTTTCTACCATCATCTCTTGCAGGTTTGCTGGACAGAAGTTTTGGTGGGCAAGATTAAAAATTTTTGTAGGTATTGCATGCTGATTGACTACTTTTTGGCCTCCTCTTTTGGGTGCTAACTTCTTGCATACCTAGCATATTATTAGGAATTTTTGTGAATCGTAGCATAGGGGACCTTCGGCTCTTAGATTTTGCTTTGAAATTTTTTATAGCTCTGTCGACCAGTAGTGAGCTAAAGGTCCCCTTTAAGGACCTTGTAAACTTTCTTTTTTTATTAACGCGTAGGCCGCCTTGCATGCTTCCCCCAAAAAAAAAAAAGAACTCATGGGTTTTTTAGGCCTCTCAAGGTATTACAAGAAGTTTTTAAAGGGGATCATTGACAAAATAATTTAAGAAAAAGGCCATGACTACAGTTCTGGTGTTAACATTACCGTATTTCAATTAGATGTTCATAGTGGAGAAAGATGCCTCGGGTTATGGACATAGAAAGATACTCATGAAGAATCAAAGGCAAGTGGTATACTTCAAGCATATAATGACCACTAGGGCAAGGCTCAAATTAGTTTATGAGTAGGAGCAAATGGCGATCGTGCTAGCCATATAGAAGGGTCATCCATACTTGTTGGGAGAACATTTTATAGTCAAGACTGATAATAGGAGCACAAAGTTTTTACTAGAGCAAATGATGGTGACAGAGGAGTATCAATGATGGCTCTCCAAGCTACTAGGTTATGACTTTGAGATACATTGACAACTTGGGATAGAGAATAAGACTATATATGCCTTATTACAGTGCTTGGAGACTCCATAGATTTTAGCTCTATCAGCTTTGATGGACATGGACTGCGAAGCACTGAGGAAAGACAATGAGCAGGATAAAGGTTTGGGCAAGATCAAATTTGACTTATTAAATGATTAAGCTCTGATACCAATTTGATAGGCATTTGATCTCCAATTATTAAAAATAGCAATGAAGAAGAAAAAATATTGCATAAATTAATTTGAAATATTCTTATTTCAACACAACAAACTAAGATACAAGTTGATCTACTATTCGAGAGGTAGATCAGTTGTCCATAAACCCTAAGCACTGCTAGGGATAACTCAAAAGAAAGCTACATCAAAAACACAATCACATCCTCCAAACAATTTAACCTAACCTGAGGTTTCACTAAACTTCATGGTGGGGTTAGCTCCAAACCACACCATGAAGGTAGGGGAAAATAGAGGGAAATACTATGGTAGTTCAGATAGATAGAAAGATAACCCACTATTTCATTTCCATTCATATGATGGATGAGTTGGAGCTCAAGCTAGTAAACATTGGATTTTATGGGATGGTGATGGGGATAGGGAAGATAGAAAGGAGTATGGGCATCTGTAGGGGCTACTCCAAACACTACAATAAACAACGATAACAAAGAGAAAATACAATAGAAATCAGCGAGAATGATTTTTATTTAAGTACAAAAAACCAAGATACAAGTTGATATACTATTCAAAAGGTAGATCTGCTCTTCACAAATCACAGGTACTTCAAGAAATAACGCCAAAGAAGACTACATCAAAAATATAATCACATCCTCCAAATAAAACAACATAATTATCCTTAAATAAACAGCCCTATTTACCTCCCAAATCTAAATTCAAATAAACTGCCTTTCTCAAAATAAAATCTTCTTAATCCCCTCTCAAATCTGAATTCAAATTATCCCTCTTTCCCTAAATAAATATGCACCCCCCCCCCCCCCAAGACAATGAGCATGATAAAAGGTTGGGCAAGTCAATTTTGATTTATTAAATGATTATGTTATTATGCCAATTTGATAGGCATTCGATCTCCAAATAGTACAAATAGCAATGAAGAAGAGAAAAAACAACATAAATTAAATAGAAATATTCTTATTTCAACACAACAAATTAAGATACAAGTTGATCTACTATTCGAGAGGTAGATAGGTTGTCGACAAACCCTAATACCGCTAGGGATAACTCCAAAGAAAGTTACATCAAAAACACAATCACATCCTCAAAATAAATTAACGTAACCTAAGGTTTCACTGAACTTCATGGTGGGGTTAACTCCAAACCACACAATGAAGGTAAGGGGGATATAGAGGGAAATGCTATGGTAGTTCTTATAGATAGTGAGACAACCCACAATTCCATTTCCAATCAGATGGTGGATGAGTTGGGGCTCAAGCTAGTAAACATTGGATTTTATTGGATGATGATGGGGATAAGGAAGATGGAAAGGAGTAGGGGCATCTGTAGGGGCTACTCCTAACACTACAAGAAATAATAAAAACAAAGAGAAAACACAGTAGAAATCAGTGAGAATGATTCTTTTTTCAGCACAACAAACCAAGATACAAGTTGATACACTATTTAAGAGGTAGGTCGGCTCTCCACAAATCATAAGTACAGCAAGAAATAACTCCAAAGAAGACTACATCAAAAATATAATCACATCCTCCAAATAAAACAACATAATTATCCTTAAATAAACCTCCCTATTTACCTCCCAAATTTAAATTCCAATGTAAATGTCTCTGATTGTAGAGAGAGAGTGACATTTTCAATTTTGTATTCCTGCAAAATCTGATTTCCACCGATGACGGTGTAGGGTCGTCGGACTCCGTCAGGCGGCGACTCCTTTGATGGTCGTCATTCTTCTTTGAATGTTGTTGTTGCAACTCAAGCTTATGAGTTTATGTTTTTTATTATAACAAATATTATGGCTCACTTTCTGTTGTCTACTTGTATTTGAACTATATATTTGTTTGTGTGCATACTAATATTTCAGGAATACCATGCAACATCAAACAAAGAATCAGAGCTCAAGATTTGGTTGAATGATGTTATGTTGTAGAAGGGTTTGTTATATTCATTGATGTAATTTTTTATTTCTTGAGTCAAGTCTTATAAGGGTGTATGCTTGCTTGGTGATCATTCACACACACACTCAAGGGAGTGAGATCTAGTCAAATCCAGAAGATCAAGTTTTGAACTAATCGTACTGGACGATTTTGGATCGTCCAGTACGATTCTTTATTATCTTGGAAAAGAGCCGCCAATGATAATTTAGGCAAGATTTTAAGATTTAATTTTTGTCTCAATCGTCCAGGACGATCTGGATCACCCAGGACGATCAATACAAATCATGCCTAAATTGATCATGTGATTAAGGGACTAATTATGGTTAAATTTCTCAATTATATCATCCTGGACGATCTATATATCATCTTGGCCGATGTTTGCTGACATACTTGATTTTCCGAAATCAGTCAGGATGAAATACCATAATTTCTCTTCTACATCATCTTGAATGATTCAAATATCGTCCTAGATGATATGTACATTTTTTGTACTAATCATCCTGAACTATCCTAATATCATCCAGGACTATCAAGTTAAATTCTGCACATCGTACTGGACGATCCTGAGATTGTCCAGGATGATTCTAAGCGCCAAAATTGAGTTTTTAGGATTTTCTGAAGCCCTCTTTTTAAGCACATCGTACAGGACGATTCTGCGATCGTCCTGGATGATGTTTGGCACCAAAATTGAGTTTTTAGGTTTTTCATAAGCTCGCATTTTATGCATATTGTACGGGACGATCCGGTGATCGTCCTGGACGATAATGTCGATTTTGCAAATCTATTTAATGAACTCTTGATTTCTCATGAAGAGTGTCTTTGGCAACCATTGTAGCTTAAATCTTTTGGAGGAAACTTGAAGAGATCTTGAAAGGGAGAGAGGAAATGGTGGATTTTGAGAGAGGGAGAAGATCCTTGGAGGGTGTTTCAAGGGAGTGTGGAAGGGGTTCCACACGGTTGCTCCGGCGAGCTTGCATCTTAGTACCATCAGATTCAAGGCTTGTCTTGAGGGATGTTTTGTGAAGAAGAATATCTCTTTGGTGTTTAAGGACCCGGAGACTCCGCCGCATCGAGGAAGGTGAAAGTGATTTTATAAGGGCTTCTCCGCCAAGCTGTGGGGGCTAAAGGAGAGACACTTTGTTTAGTGCAATACTCGGAGGGTGCCTCCGAGGAGTGGATGTAGGTCAAGGTTTGACCGAACCACTATAAATCTGGTGTGTTCTTTCCTTTATTATTTCAGCATTTAATTTTTGCATGTTGTTTTCTTTATGGTGAATGTGGTTTTAAGTTTTGTGCTTTGATTGTAAGAAATTTTTTTTTACCAATTCACCTCTCTCTTAATTAGCCTTGGGCCAGTTCATAAGGGTCTAACATCCCTAACAAACTTTCAAGTGGTATCAGAGCGGGATTCATAAAATCTAAGTTTTTGAAAGTTTTTGAATTTTTGATCTACGACTAATTTTTCTAATCATAATATTGCGTAAGGTTATTCAATCACAAGAGCACTTTGTTTTAAAATATTACTTTTGATTTTTGGAAAATTTACATGTCTACTTTCTTGCAGTCTATTGATTATCTAATGTGGCATATGATTTTAACTGGTTAT
>NW_021361818.1:280451-321547 GCF_001605985.2 Dendrobium catenatum | reverse complement strand
AAAAAATCTCCTAGGCAGACCTAGCTTCTGAATCATCTGACCATGAGCAAGATGATGTTTAAACCATTATTTGTGTGCTTTATTTTTCTGTGTTTGCATGTTTTGTTAGTTTTTGTTTATTTTTAGTGTTTTTTTTCTTTTTCACTTTTTTTTCTTTCTTTATTTTCTTTTTTGTTAAAATTTTTAATTTTGTTTTCCCTTTTTCTTTTATATAGTTTTTCTATTTAAAAAAAAATTAAAGGGATTAAAATTTTAAAAATGAAAAATCTACCTTCTATTTTTCTTGAATTCTTATGTAAGTTATAGTTGACTTCTCTAAAAAAAGTTATAGGAAGAAAACTCGTGATTTTGACTCTCAATCTCTATTTCCTAAAGAGATTATTCTACTTTCGATTTAAAATCTTCATCATATTTTGAATTGGATTTTGAAACTGAACTTTTTCATCTCCCTACATTTTATCTATCGCATAGGAATCTTTTGTAGGTTGTTGAATCCACCTCATAATTTTTTTATTCAAGTAGTTCATTGTGTCAGTAGAATGGGTTTACTTTTATTTTTAAAATTTCAGGAATGTAGCATATTCAAAAAAAAGGTTAATGATGCCAAATCAAAAAAAAAAGTGGCCAATGACGCCAAATTGAGAAAGATACACAAAGTGTATCAAAAAAAAAGATGCGTAAAGTTCGTCAAAAACCTAACAAGGGCATAAAATGAGCCCACAAAGAGTATGCTTACTTTTTCTGTTTTACCCAAAGCTTAAGAAAACTCTTGATATTTTCGATACTTGATCTTGAAAATCATGATTCTTGATTCACCAATTTTTGTATTAATCTTCTATGAGATATGTTTTATGAAAAGAGTTTTTAAAAAAATCAGTATTTCTTTTTCTAATTCATTCCTTGATTTAGAAATTGGATTAAAAAGTTTTTGATCCTTTAAAAGAACTTGAGCTTGGATTAATAATTTCTAAATTTCTTACCTTTGCTGGATTATGCGGTGTCAATCCATTCCTTACTAAGTTTTTGTGAATAAAATTAAGAGGTAACTTTTTCTTTTTTAAAGACTTTTTCGTGCCCCTTCTCTTTTTGATAATGTCAAAGGGGGAGAACGTACTGTTGTATTTGTATCTTTTATTTCTTTCAAAAATCAAAACAAAAAGAATATTTGTCTTCCCTTATTTTTAAATTTTTATTCTAGTGAGGGAGAGATTAGGAGAAAATGTTTTCAATTTTACAAATTCAACCAGTAATATTTGTCATCATCAAAAATGGAGAGATTGTTGCAACTCAAGCTTATGAGTTTATGTTTTTGATGATAACAAATATTATGGCTCACGTTTTGTTGTCTACTTGTATTTGCAATATATGTTTGTTTGTGTGCATACTAATATTTCAGGAATACCATGCAACATCAAACAAAGAAACAGAGCTCAAGATTGGGTTGAATGATGTTATTTTATAAAAGGGTTTGTAATATTCATTGATATAATTTTTTATTTCTTGAGTCAAGACTTATAAGGGTGTATGCTTGCTTGGTGACCATGCACACACACACTCAAGGGAGTGAGATCTAGTCAAATCCATAAGATCAAGTTTTGAACTAATCGTACTGGACAATTTTGATTCGTCCAGGACGATCCTTTATGATCTTGAAAAAGAGCCGCCAATGACAATTTAGGCAAGATTTTATGATTTAAGTTTTGTTCTAATCATCCTGGATAATCTAGATCGTCTAGGATGATCAATACAAATCATGCCTAAATTGATCATGTGATTAAGGGACAAATTATGGTTAAATTTCTCAATTATATCATCCTGGATGATCTGTATATCTTCCTAGCTGATGCTTGCCGACAGACTTGATTTTCCCAATTCGGTCAGGATGAAATACCAGAATTTCTCTTCTACATCGTCCCGGATGATTCAAATATCATCCTGGACGATATGTACATTTTTTTACTAATAGTCCTAGACTATCCTAATATCATCCAGGACTATCAGGTCAAATTCTGCACATCGTACTGGACGATCTTGCAATCATCCAGGATGATTCTGGGCACCAAAATTGAGTTTTTTAGGGTTTTCTGAAGCCCTCTTTTTAAGCATATTCTATAGGACGATCATGCGATCGTCCTGGACGATGTTTGGCACCAAAATTGAGTTTTTAGGGTTTTCGGAAGCTCTCTTTTTATGCATATCGTACGGGATGATCCGGCGATCGTCCTAGATGATAATATCGGTTTTGCAAATCTATTTAAAGACCTCTTGCTTTCTCATGAAGAGTGTCTTTGGCAGCCAATGTAGCTTCATTCTTTTGGAGGAAACTTGAAGAAAGCTTGAAAGGAGAGAGGAAAGAGTGGAGTTTGAGAGAGGGAGAAGATCCTTGGAGGGGGTTTCAAGGGAGTGTGGAGGGGGTTGCTCCGGCGAGCTTGCACCTTAGTACCATCAGATTTAAGGCTTTTCTTGAGGGAAGTTTTGGGAAGAAGAATATCTCTTTGATGTCAAAGGACTCAGAGACTCCGCCGCACTGGGGAAGGTGGAAGTGATTTTGTAAGGACTTCTCCGCCTAACTGTGGGGGCTAAAGGAGAGACACTTTGTTTAGTGCAATACTCGGAGGGTGCCTTCGAGGAGTGGACGTAGGTCAAGGTTTGACCGAACCACTATAAATCTGGTGTGTTCTTTCCTTTATTATTTTCGTATTTAATTTTTGCACGTTGTTTTCTTTATGGTGAATGTGGTTTTAAGTTTTGTGCTTTAATTGTAAGAAAATGTTTTTTACCAATTCACCTCTCTCTTAATTAGACTTGGGCCAGTTCATAAGGGCCTAACATTCCTAATGAACTTTTATATGTTAGATTTGTTTCTCATTCGAATCAAGCTTCATCTCCACCTGCTTTTGGAGATGCAAGATTGGTGTTTTATCATGAGGCTAAGATAAGGTACAAATCTGGTTTACCTCTTATTTTCAATGAAGGTGGATTACTGATGCCCAAGAAGCAATTGGATTGCATTGGAAAGGGTAAGAATGTGTTGATGGATGTCCTAGATAAATGCCCAAAATTATCTGGTTATCACAGTGAAACCAAATTGGATCTTAAATCAATTAATGGTGTGTCTCCGTCTACTGATTTGGAGATTATATCTGTAATGGTGAATAATAGCCTAATTGTTGATGATTCTGGAAGGAATGAAAATGTAAACTCTGTTGGTGTTATTTTAAATACTGATCAAGGCTCAGAGGAGGTAGCTGGTAAGAAGAACTTGGATATGTGTGAAGCTGATGGTGATCATCATTCTACAGACGATCTGGAAGAGGTGTGTAGTTACAAATCTGCTGATCTGGGTAATTGCAAAACTGTTGATAATTTGACAAATATTTCTAATCATCAAATGGGCAAGGTGTTAGTGAACGCATGGAATAAAAAAAACTAACATCAAAGCTTTGGACATTGATTTGTGAGGCTACTTCTACAAAATGAGATGGAGAATACCAATAAATTACAGAAATCATTGGTAGTGAAAGTGTTTGGAGAGAATGTTCCATACCATGTCATTTGTATGGAATTGAGGAGGCAATGGTCTCAATTCGGAAGGTTCCACTTGAGATTGCTTGGAATGGGATGGGTATTATATGCTTTTGAAGATTCAGATCTAATGGAATCAGTCCTTTCTAGTGGACCATGGCATGTTAATAGACATATCATAGGATTGGATAAATGGTCTCCCTCATTTTAGCCCACCTCTTTAAAGGGGTTAACGACTCCTGTTTGGATCAGGATGCCTAATCTCTCATTACAGTGTTGGGATGAGATTAACATATGTAGAATTGCTTCAAAGGTTGGTACTCTGTATTAAATTGATGGAAACATGTTCCAATGAGGAATAAGGGAGTTCTCCAGAATTTGTGTCAGGATCAAGCTTGAAAATAAATTGTCATTGGGTGTTTAGGTTGAGGGAAGCTCTGGCAAGGTCTACCAAAAGATTGAATATGAGAGAATCTCTAACTTTTTCTTTAACTCTGGCAACATAGGGCATCTAAAGAGAAGTTGTAGAAGTGTTTGTTTGGAGGACAATCAGGCTTCTAAACAAACAAAAAATTTGAATGAAGACATTCTAGTTTCAAAAAATGTTTCTATAAATGTTGAAGAAGTAAAAGATGAAGATAATGATGTTAACAAAGATGGCTATGGACCTTGGGTTCATGTCAATTATGGGAAGAGGAGGTTCAAAAACTCTATATTCAAAAATACTTGAACTCGGCCTTTGAAGGAAGAAGCCAAAAAGATGATGGGTGAAAAGGAAAGTGAGGTTGCTGTGAAGAACCAAATTGAAATTGGTAAAGTTAGTGTTGAATCAACTTCTCGGGTTGAAGAGATGGCTAATGAGGTAAAATATAATCTCCCTTGTAATGAAGATGGAGTTATATATAGAGCTTTCTCGAATAGTGGAGGGGATATAGTTTTGAATTTTGTCTGTATTCCCAATGATGTTAACTAATTTGATGTCTTAAATCAATTGATTGAGGAAGGGGAGCTTGTTAACCTTTAAAAGGATGTGATGGCATCTCCTATTGCTCTTGTCTCTAAAGATTGAATTATAGTTGATGTCATGGAGAAAGAAGTTGTGGTTAGGAATGTTCATGTGGGTACTATAGAAGAAGGATCTTCTAATGTTAAGAAGAAAGGTTCAAACAGCTCAAAGGTTTGGGACCTATCAAATTGGTTCCTAGAAGCAGGAGATTGGATGGGGAACTAAAGGAGAAGATGGGGATATCCTCCTCTCTTGTTCAATAATGTCTTTCATATGTTTTTGGAATTATAGAGGAGCTAGAAAGAGAAAAGCTTCTCTATATCTCAAGGAAGTCGTAAAGGATCATGGTGTTTTTTTCTTGGGTTTTTTGAAACTAAACTGACATCAGTTGATAGAAAAGATGTTGATTTGTTGATTGGTAATGAATGGGATTTCTTTCATGTTTCTTCTGAAGGTCTGTTAGGAGGCATAATGGTTTTATGGAAACATAACATGGCTTCTTTTAATATCATGGAATCTTCTTCCCAATTTGTAATTGGGGAATTAGATATTCTCAACAGGGTCAAATGGAGAATTGCTACTGTCTATGGGAGTAAGGAAGTTTATACGAGAAGGAATATTTGGGAAAGATTGGAATATCATTTTTCTAAGGACTTACCTATGGTGGTGGGGGGAGATTTCAACTGTTTGCTCTCTAAGGAAGAAAAAATAGGAGGGAAAAGATTTTCTTTTTCCCTTGGACCTAAATAAATTAAGGCATTTTTTACTTGTAATGATTTACATGAGGTTGGATGCATTGGGCCTAGGTTTACTTGGTACAACAATAAAAAAGGGACTGAATAGATCCTTGAAAAGTTAGACATATGTTTTTTAAATTCAGCAGCTTTGAATTCTTCTCACCGTTTGATAGTTAGGCATCTGGCTAGAGTTACATCAGATCATTGTCCGATTCTATTAAAATTATTGGAATTTTATTCTTTGTACAAGAAAAATATCAAATTCGAAGATGAATGGGCTTCAATCCCAACTTCTGTTGCGGTGATCAGGGATGCTTGGAGGAAGAAAGCTTATGGAGATCTTTCACAAATTTTGAATCATAAGATGAAAAGGATTTTAAAGGCTTTGTTTTATTGGAGCAAAGCCAAATTTAAAAACTTAAATCAATCAAAAGGAACTTTTGAAGAAGGAAATATTGGAATCAAAAACTAAGGAGGCAGAGTATGGGCCCTTCTCGGATGAAGATAGCTAGTTTTTCTACCAAATTGGCTAATTTAATTTTGGATTGTGTTCATAATCCTACCTTTTCTTTGTTAATCAATGGAAATTTTTCTAATTGGATTGATGCTATGAGGGGTTTTCAACAAGGTTTCCCTTTATCACCCTTCTATTTATTATTTGTTCCCAACTCCTATTTAATACCTTTTTGCAAAAAAAGGAAACTATTGGTATTCGCATTTCTCCAAATGGGCCAAATATTTTTCACTTACTCTATGCAGATAACATAATTATCTTCTCTAAAACCAGATTGAAGATGGTAAAGGAGATTAAAGGCATCCTATTGGATTTTTGTGGTTGGACTGGGAAAAAGGTAAACATTAATAAATCGGGCATTCTGTTTGGAAAATTAGTAAAAAAAAAAAAAAGGAAAAGAAAAGCAATCTCCAGAATTATGAATTTTGAAGTGGTCAAAGAATTCTCTTATTTGGACATCAAAATTGCACTGAGGAGACTAGTAAGAGCAGACTTTCAGTTCATCTTAGACAAAGTTTTGAGTATGATGAACATTTGGGGTGGCAAATTCATTTCTTTTGTCGGGAGAATCACTCTTGTCAAGTCGGTTTTACTTTCTTATCCAACCTTTCATTCTACACTCTCATTGATTCCGAAGGGTGTTTTGAATGAAGTAGATATGTTGTGCATAAGTTTTATACGGAACAAAAAGGATGAAGGTGTTGGACTCCATTATGTTAATTGGGATCTCATGTGTAGACCGAAGATTTATGGTGGCTGTGGACTAATATCCTGTTCAAAAAAGCTGGACCTTTAAGAGCCAAACTTGCTTGGAGATATAGTAAAGACAGAGATTCATTGATGCACAAAGTTCTTTTCCTGAAATATGGCTCAATTTATAATGTTGGTGCTTCGAAAAAAGCAGAATTTGTTGCTTGGAAATTAATTAATGATGGAGGGAAATTCCTTAAACTGATAGTTAGGTGGAGAATTGCCAATGGAGAATCGATTGATGTCTTCAAAGATATTTGGATTATGGATAAAAGCATTGAAAGATGGACAACCTTTGTGCAGTCTCAGGATAGCACCATAGCAATAGTTGATATGTTTATTTCAAATGGTTGCTGGGATATTAGGAAGCTTAAAAAATGAGTTGGTGAAGAACTTGTAAATCTTTTTATAAGAATACATATTTCATCTGAATTTTTAGAAGACAAAATGGAGTTTATTCTATAGAATTCTGGTAAGTCCATTTCGGCATTAACAACCAAAGCATTGGAACAAAATCACTCTGATTTTATTAATTGGTTCTGGTTGAGAAAATTTAAGCTCATCCCATGGGTGGAAATATTTTGGTGGAGAATTATTTAAAATGCAATTCCCACTTATCAATTCTTATCTCATATGAGATTGCAAGGGAACGACAAATGTCCAAGGGGTTGTGATGGAGTTGAAGATATTGAGCACATTTTTACCAAATTCAAGAAGCTGAAAGTCGTTGTTCAATAATTAAACAATTGGGGATTCGGTATTCCTGATTTTAATTCCTTTGATATCTGATGTAAATGGTTGTATAATCAGAATCATTGGTTGGTTAACTTATTTTGCAACACCGTATTCTTATCTTGGAAGGCTAGGAACGAGTTTATCATGGTGGATTGGACAGCAACACGTTGGTGATTGCAACTAATGTTGTGAGGTTTGCTGCAGTTTCAAAATATTTTAATTATTTTAACCCGGGTATCTTGGATATTAATCAACCTTATAGATTTCTGGATAATCATTGGCGTCCTCCTCCACCCGATTGGATCAAAGTTAATGTAGATGTTTCATTATTAACGTCCTACAAGGCTGGGATTGGAGGTGTTTTTCAAGACTATATGAGAAGATTCTTGTTGGCATTTGGTCATGCTTGTGTTCATTGGGATATATCTAAATTGGAGTTGCTAGCTATTCAATCTATCAAGGTTGTTGTTAAATATTGGATGTTTGCTTATAAGGGCTTAATTATTGAAGGTGACAACAAAAATATTATCAAATTTCTTCATACAGGTGTTAGGAGAGGCGGCCAGGAACTGGGAGATCTCTCTTTTATCAAAGATTTTAATTTTGTTATCTTTAATTGTGTCGATAAGGAAGGTCATAAGTTAGCAGATCTTTGTGCTAACTATGTTATATTTAGTTCTTTTATTTGGGAAGACATAGTAATGAATAAGGTTCCTCCTTCTTTTATTAATTTGTTGAAGAATGAATCAGATGTTAATTGTTTATAGTCTATTTTGCTTTTTTAGTTATTAATGCACCTATTTGCTTTTCTCAAAAAAAAATGAATTCAAATCAGCAACTATCTTTCTCTAAATAAAACCTTCCTAATTCTCTCCCAAATCTGAATTCAAATCAGCACTCTTTCCCTAAATAAATCTGCATAATCCCCTCCCCCCCCCCCACCGCCGCTTTTCCCTAAATAAACTAACCTAATTCCCACCCAAATTTTGTTTTCTATGGTTAGTAATTAAAGATGAAATCATTCCCCTTTGAGCCCCTCTCCCTTCTTTCATGTTTCCCCCTTTAATGGATCCCATCGGCTCAGCAACTGGTCCATCCCGCTTTCTCACTGTAGCTCCGCAAAAAAAAAAAAGACAAAAATGCCAGCAGCTATTGGACAAAGTCAAACTATGCATATTTACCTGAGGGGTAAAGACAACAATGGGTTAATTGAATACAAAAAATAGAGGATAGGAAGAACCATAGTCACAATGAAAGAGGAAGTGAAATGTATTTCTTAACAGAATTTTCATTACATCTCCCTTTACAATATTAACATTTTATATGAGTACAATGAAATCAAATATTGATAATACCTGTAGGTAGCCAAAGGTAGAGATTGATTTGGTTGTTGAAAAGTTGCAATTCAGATTCAACCTTCAATGAGTAGAACATATCATATGTTGGAGTAGAGTAGTGAGTTGTTGTGAGGGGCAGAAATAAGTGTATGAAATTTAGGTTGGCAATGAAGTAGGGAGATAAAAGTTGCAAGTAGTCTATGAGCAAGGACATGGAATTGTGAATAGTTTGAGAAAGAACAAATAAGCTCGCTCTTTATCATGCCAAGGAGGGATACGCATTTTACGTGGGACGTAAGGCAAAGAAAAAAATGGAGATGACAGAGTATTAGCAATGTTAATGCCTAATAGTATTATTTTTTAGGTCCTAAAGTTTTTTTTTTTTTTTTGGAAAAATGAAACCTAAGCCCTTTTCCATTGATAAAAGGCTAGAATTATAAAGGGCAAAAGGCCCAAGTATACATTTTGAACAAGTATTGACTATAAAACTAGGAGCAGTATCAAAAAGACAATGATGCTTGGATGGAAACAAAATTTGAAAACAAATGCAGACATGGAAATCAAACCTCTGAAAAGAGAAAAGGCGGCAAAGCAACCCAGAAAACATAAATTAGGAAAAAAAAAAGAGCAAAATAACTAGACTAATAAAAGTTTGAAATACAATCTAGAAAATTAACCGTTAGAATCATACCATAATGCAATAGTCGAGGGAAAAACACTTCTAGTTGCCAAACGAGGGTTGACCAAGAAGTGTGAAAAGAACCAACAAAGCATGGGGATTTCATCATCTTGCAGTAGTGGGAGAACAGCCACCATAATGTGTAGAACCATATCAAACTTGCAAGCTTCTCCACTTCATGATTTTGAAAAAATATGAATTTTTTAATTTGAATAAGTAAAGACGTGCTAAGAATTGAGCTGTCAAATCCCGCTATTCTTTTCAAGCCAAATATAATAGGTATTGCAGCAAATAGACAAATATCACTTTCTTTTAATAATGGGATTGTACGTATCAAAGTCCTTAAAGAGATCAAAAGTTTGTTAAATGTTCAATATAAGCAAGAAGACCAAAGCTAACATAACATTATTGGACAAAATATTGAATGTGACATCACATTCAAAGAAGAGGTGGTTGATAAATTCATTTAAGGAACAAAAAATGCAGTGGGGATGAGTGATTATGCCTCAATGTCTCAGAATATTTGCTATTGTCAAGCCATTTTAAAGGGCCAAGTAGGCTGTTGCAAAAAATCTCATAGCAAAATTTTTGTTCCAAATGTATTTATACCAATAGACATTATCAAGTTCTTCATAAAAAAACTAAAGAGCTGAGAGAGGCGCAATTTTAATCCTACAAATGGAATTTCAAGGAGGAGCCAGCATTTATGGGGTCAATCTTAAGCATGTTCAACTAAGTAGGGTGGATTTCTGGAAGAGTCCAAATGTTGGAGTAGAAATGCTGAGACATTGGATACATGGGAAAGGTTAGGAAGAAGATTTTTAATGTTATGAAGATCAAATAAAGCTTTACCGTTACACCAAGGATCCCAAAAAAATGAAACATTTATGTTCAGTGTGATGTTAAAAGATATGTGTTGCTTTATAGAATTGACCATAGCTTGAAGCCTTTTCCAAAACATAGATGGGTTCTTGGGTTAGGGGTGTCATAAGGATATGTATTTTGATCTCCACCATTTGGCCAATTGGTTTTGTGAGTTCAAAAATCTCCTAATCATGGTTCAATTGTATGCAAATGTTAAGGATAATAATGATGAGATGTTGAGGCCACCTTTATGCTAAAGCCTGCAAGTATTCATCCAATAAATAAGCTGAATCTTTTTAGCATTGATGTCTCCATGAAAGAGGAAGCGCACACATAGTAGATTCAGTGTGTTTGAACAAGAGTTGGGCAAGATAGCACCTCTTATCCAATAATCTATAAATTGGCATATACTAAAATTCAAGAACTGAATACGGCTAGTAAAAGATAGACTTTTGGCTTTCCAATGGTTCAAGAGAGTAGGCTTTTTGAATGAGGAATTGGTATCAAGAAATAAGAATCTTTTTCATGGATATAAGAATGCCAAGATATTTGAAGGAACCATCACTAATAGGTAGATTGAGAATAGAGCTATGACCCTCCTTATTAGCAGTTTGTTTGAAAAATGACATGACACTTTTAACTGCCTTAATTCTCACATGACCGCAAAATCCATAATTCATTTAATGGAGTTTAGGTTTTGGGGAATGCCTTTCCCAAAATTAAGCAAGTCGTCTGGATATAATAAATGAGATTATAGTGAAGTTTCCCCCAATAATTCTAGTGAAGGTATTGCTGCATTTGTGGCTCTAAAAAAAGTTGTGCAGACAATTCATAGCTATGTAATATAAATAAGTTGAAAGAGAACAACCTTGGAGCAAATTAGATGATGAACTAAAATAATCTTCCAAATCCCCATTAAGGCAAATAGAGAAGTTAGCCTCGTAAATGCAAGCTTTAACACAACCAATAAAGGAAAGAGGAAAGCCTTTTTGTCATAATATAGAAATGATGAAGTCTATGAAAACTATGTTGAATGTTTTGTGAATATCAAATTTGGCACCAAAAAAATCTTCTCTTCTTAAAATTGAAGTCCCCTAAAATTTGCTAAGATAATTTTATCATGAGATAGCCTGTTCTGAATAAATTCTTATTGACTTCATGGATAATGTTTTTATTTTTATTTTTATTTATTTATTTATTTTAACCCACTGAGTGGCCTATACATTAATATAGGAAAAATTAAAAAATCCTTAAAAGAATCTCAAGCTCACTAATGCTCAAAAGAACTACAAAAAATAAAATAAAAGAAAAAAAACCTACGCACTAGAGTTCCCTACTAGGAAAAAATACAAAATACCTTAATTACATTATACGGTGCACAAGAGCGAGCACCCAAAAAGAGGTAAGCAAACAAAAATCAGCATCCACAGCCAGCTTCCAATCCAATAAACCGCCATAACAAACAACTGCACTAAAAAAATTCTACCAAGATAAAAATAGCACAAATAAAACCAAAAGCTAGCAAATTGATAGATCCAGCACTTATCCACATAAGAATTAGTAAGAAGGCACTAACAATTGTTAAGGCAGCCAAGATCGTCATAAGGAAGCCCAAAAAACACATTAGCATACGCACAGGAAAGGACATAGGGTTTAAATGACTCCAATTGCTCAACAATGTGCCTGGTACAATTCAACCAAGTAAGGCAGCACAAAGCCCACACTAACCGAGCACAGCAACAAGGAAAAAAGCCACATCCGAAATTATAATAATGTGAACACATGGCAGCAAACAAATAGCACTCCAGATTAAAACCAGTCGCCCCACGGCTCAGAAAAAAGGAATAAACATTTGAGCCTTTGAGGGCTCAAATTTTTACAATAATTTTATAGGAGTTGCACAGTAAAAAAGCTCTAAAGCCGGAAATTGAGCTAGCACAAAGGCCTTTGCAATTTTTTGGAAGATTACTATTGGAAAATAAATATTTTATTGCTTCGCTGATATCATTGGCAATGATATCCTAAAATAAAAGTGAATAGCACATTTTAGATATTAAATATAAAAATATGAGAGCTTTAAATATTATAAAGAGATCTTTGCTATATGTGATAAAACAAATTATTAGAACAACACAACACAAAAGATTACAAGGCATGTGTACATCAACTCATCATATAAACATTCAACCATATAATTAAAAATTATAAAAATTCTATTTCAAAGAAAAATTATTCCTTTGAACCGGAAGACCAAGAACATAGATGGTCAGAACAAATGTTTCATTTTGTACTTCAAAAACTAACGAGATTTTGCTAACAACAAATGATTCTCGGGAGAAATTCTGTGAGGCACATACTTCACAAGCACTGCATCTAATCCTTGTTCTCTAAGCCAGAGGACCCTCCCCATATCAATAATATCTTTGCACTTGAAACCAAAAGCAGCTCTGTCCACAGCTTTCATGTTTCTTATAGTTTCTTCAACGCTTCTGTCACCCATGAAATATTCAACTGGACCAAAGAGTTTTTGAACTTCATTCACTTCCCTGTTTGCAGTAAAGAAAGTGAATGTAAGGGTGAAAATAAAAAACCAAGACAGGTTTTTTGAAATATTAATACAAAATGTGACTTTGATGGGTATTTTTAACATGTAGTGCAAAGAAATATGAATTTGAATGTCCCCTCTATTCCTCTTCCACTTCTTCTCATTAATCAATCGTTTTAATTCACTACAAGAATCCAACATTTCTTTTTTTCCAAATAACTGATAATGCGTCACCCTGGAAGAGAGTGAAGTTAACTCGATAAGCTAAACAGAATGCTTGGTTACTTCATCCAACAAAACTCTCTTCGAGAAATAGTTAATTGCAGTTAAAATTCACAAACAAATTGGTTTTCTATACATAATAAATGGTATTTGCAAGGTAAAGAAGCACTAGTCATTATTGGAGAATAGATAAAAAGTAATTCAAACACGTACAATACAACAAAAAGGGACGAAAAAAAAAAAAAAGATCAACATATCAAAATACTAAAAAATTTATATGGATTCATTGATGAATATATATATTATAGGACTCGAGCCCCAAAATCGTCAAACAAACGGTAAAATTCAGCAAACTCATATATTTTATTGATAAGAAAAAGAAACACGAACAAGCAAGTTGCAATGATCCTCTTTCAAATCCTAAGCGCCATTAGAATCACCAAAAAAACAGTGGACAACAAAACCTCACAAAATTCTGCATACCAAAAACATAACCCTAACTCTAGGATAAATCAACTACTTAAAGCAAACAATAAACAAGAAATACCAAAACAGCCCTCCACCAATTCCCTCTCAAATCTACCATATTTCATTAATTATTTCCCTCCCAATTAGCCCTCAAATCTTCTTTCTTTAGTTAGGAATCATTTTCTAATTAATTCCTTCCCAAATCAACCCACAAATCTACTCTCTTCAATTAGGAAACATCTCCTAATTAATCATCCTCCTAGCCGCCCCCTCTTCCTTGCATCAAACCCTAGGCCCCACCCAAATGGGGGGGCAGAATCTAGCTGGGGTGGACCTCATTTCTGCCTGGAGTAAACCAGGGTGGGTACCTTTTGGACCGGTTGGATTAGTCCCTCATGGACCGATCTAACAATACTCCCCTCAAAAGTACCAACTTATCTTCAAGGTGGAAAGAAGGGAAATGTTGCTAAATAGTCTGGTAGGACTAACATGTGGTTTCGTACTCAGTAAGATTCTTCCACCTAATTAACACTTCATTGCTTTTCGTCACTCCTTGGCGCATTCCTTTGACCTCCAATGGCTCCAACAACACCTCCATATCATCCATCAAGGTTGGGGTAAGTGAAGAAGATGGAATGTGCTCTCCAATCATCTTCGCAACTAGGAAACATTAGGTTGATGGTTGACAATGGTGGTAATTGTAGGCAATATTCCACGGCACAGATGGGCTCCATTATCTCTTAAGGACCAAAATAGCAGGTAAACTCTATCCCTTATTTCGAATTGAATGTCTCAGCTTTGTGCATCTACGTGCCTCTTCATAGTTTGTTGAGCTCTCAATATATGTCCCTCAGCTCTGCCAAGATTTTGCCTATCTTCCAAGTAATGCTCTACTGATGCCACCGAGTGCTACCTTGTCCATAATGTATCATGTAAGGCAAATCTCTTCCGTATAACACTTTAAACGATGTTGTCTGAGCTACCGAATGATAAGAAGTGATATACCAATACTCTATCCATGCCAACCATTTTTCCCACAACTTTGGTGTATTCGATACAAAGCACTGAAGATAAGTTTTCACACTACGAATAACCACCTCTATCTGTCCGTTCATCTGAGGATCATAAGCAATATTCCTTTTCAGAACAATCCACTGCATCTTGAACATTTCCTTCCAGAACTGGCTCAGAAAGCAATCAAATACAACTGATTCGGGTATCCCATGTAGGCTCACCAACTCCTCATAAAGCCCGTTGTTACTGATATTGTTGTATAGGGGTGGCGAAGGGGAATGAAATGGGCATACTTACTCAACCAATCCACTACCACGAGTATCATAGAGTATCCTTCTAACCTTAGCAACCCTTTAATAAAGTTCATGGTCACCTCGTCCCATACCTTTTCTGGCATAGCTGAAGGCTGGAGGAGCCCTCCTGGAGACATCGCTAAATTTGTGTGCCTTTGACATATATCACAGCTAGCCAGAATCTTTTTGACATCCTTCTACATACCCTCCCAATATAGCTCTGCAAACAACCAACGATATATCTTTTTGACCCCCGAATGTCCCCCAATGAGTGTCCCATAAAACTCCTGAAGCAAGCAAGGAATGTAAGGAGAGGTCTTTGAAAGCACAAACCGCCCATGATGAAGCAACTTTGTCCCACCACTGAATATCCCAAATGGCTATCCTTATTTTCCACCAACGCCTCACTAATTTTCCTCAACCTTACATATTGTTTGCTCTCTCTATCTCCTCAATGCCTCCTAGTCAACCTCTAAGGGTATATAGACAATGCCATCCTCTAGAGCTCTCTCATGCACCTGGATAAATCATCTGTTGCTTTGTTTTCAACCCCAGTTTGATATAGAATCTCGAAATCATAGCCCATAACATAGAAAGCCACCTTTGATGCTCCTCAATTGACCATTTCTCTACTCAAACAAATACTTCAAACTCCTCTGGCCAGTTCTAACAAGTGAAGTGACTTACTAGTAAATAAGGCCGTCATTTCTGAATGGACAACGCAATCATCATCAGCTCTCTCTCTCATAGAATGACTTGAGTTATGCCCTAGCTGTCAACACCTGACTGAAAAAGGTCACTGGTCTCTGGTTCTGCATGAGTACCACTCCCAACCTAAATCCCGAGGCATCTGTCTCAACTACAAAAGGCTAGCTGAAATCTGAGAGAGCTAATACTAGCACACTGGTCATAGCTTTCTTCAACTACTAAAAAGCCTGGGTGGCTAACTTTCCCTAATTGAAGTTATCCTCGAGTTGTTCTGTCAACAACTCTACTATAGACCTGCATCATTTCACAAATTTTTGATAGTAGCAAGTGAATCCCAAGAATCCTCCCAGCTCCTTTAAAGTCTTGGGTATGGGTCATTTGAGCATGGCCTGAAACTTACCCTGATCAACTGCCACTCCCTCCTAAGATACAACATGCCCTAAATACTCCAATTTTGGCTGGGTGAAAGAACACATATTCTGATTGGCAAACAAAGAACACTCTCTTAAGGTAGACAACTCAACCCCCAAATGTTCCAAGTGCTCCCTTTCAAACTGCCATATACCAATATCTCGTCAAAAAATACCAGCATAAACCTTCGCAAGTAAGGCTGGAATACCCTATTCATCATAGACTGGAAAGTGGTCGGTGTATTGGTGAGGCCAAAAGGCATCACCAAGAGCTCATTGTGTCCCTTATGCGTCCTGAAAGTTATCTTGTGGGTGTCTCCTAATCGCATTATGATCAGGTGGTACCTGGACTTCAGGTCAATCTTGGAGAATATCACAGATCCATACAACGCATCCAACAACTCGTCAATGACTTGTATGGGAAACTTGTCAGGTATAATTTCCTTGTTCAGGGCATCGTAGTCTACACAAAATCTCGAGCTTTCATCCTTCTTCACTAATAATACCAGACTAGAGAAAGGGCTCACATTAGGCTAGATAATTTCAGCTTTGAGCATCTCCCAAATCAGTCTTTCAATTTCATCCTTCAAGATCTGATGGTAGCGGTATGGTCGAACACTAATGAAGGAGACTCCTTCCTTCAAAACAATGGCGTGCACGTGCTCCCGTGGGAGTGGAAATTCCCGCGGAAGCTAGAATGCTTCCCTGAACTCAATGTTTAAAATTGCGTATTCGAGGCGTTTTTCATTCGTGAGGCGAGGCGTAAGCCACAAGGCGTTTTGAGGCGTAAGCCTCAAAATCAAAGGATTGTGTAAACATAAAATGATAAATTTTTTATATGCTAATGAGTGAATAATATAAAACATAAAAAAGTATAAGATATGAAGTGAAATCAAAATATCCCAATGATAAGACAATATGAAATATAGTTCAACTCAAAATTCTATCTTTCTCAAATCCCAGTATTCTTTTCATTAACATATAATTCCAATTTCCAAAAATAAATATTAAATAACAATGACATATCGCATAAGAACTCATAAGTCATCAGCACTGTCATCACTAAGGGGTTCTTCATTTGAATCATCATTATGATGAACTGCTCTCTCCCCTTCCTCCTCGCCTATAGAGTCCAATGTCGGGCATTTACTTCAAGATTTATGTAAGTTTTAATATATATAGCGTGAGGCGTAAGCCTCATGCCAGTGAGGCGAGGCGGGCCTCAAGGCGGGGCTCAACCAAGTTGAGGCGCAAGCCTCATAAAAAAAACTCGAGGCGTAAGCATCAAGGCGTTTTTTATTGGAATTGCACAAAGGCGAGCCTCATATTGCGCAATTTTAAACCCTTCCTGAACTAATGAAGAAGTGGTTGGATAATGACTGGAATACCCTCTAACTCCTCTACCTCTCCTCCCTCCAAAATTTGGAGCGCCACAAAGAATCTCCCTTCTTCCCCTTTATAGCATGAATCATAGTTTTCAAAGAAATTATAGCTTTGGATAAGCTGGGTCTCCCTTGATTATCACCTTTCTCCTCTCCATCTGGATCTACATAGTTAAGGCCCTCCAGTTTGCCTTAGTAGTCATTTGAATCCCAAAATCAAGTCAGTACTTCCCAATTCCAATCGAAGAAAACCTCCAGATGTGAATCCCCAGTAGCTCTACCACTAAACCCAGATAGATCCCTCTCCTCTTCTCCACCTTTCTTGTGTCTATCATCACTCCAAAACATCATGTGTCAACTAGTTTTAGCCCCAGTTTGTCTACATCTTGTTTGATATGAAATTGTGTGTAGCCCAATTGTACACCTGGAACGTCACTGCCTCTCCTCCTATTTATCCCCTCACCTTCGTAGTGCGATTCAAGGCGAATCCCACAACAGAGTTCAATGAAACTTTAATCACCTCCAAGTGTAAGGCCTCCTTTTCCTCTACCTCCTCTCTTGTTGTCTCTCCACGTCCATCTCCTCATCACACATAAAGAGAACCCGTAAGGTACGATTTTTATATCTTTGTCCCGATGTAAACTTCTCGTCGCATCTGAAACATAGCACTTTAGCCCTCTTATCTTGTAGTTCAGTATCAATCAGCCGCTTGAAGTTCCCTCCCTGTCCGATTCCCGAATCGGCCTCCTTTTGAGCCTCCCTTCGACTAGTGTAGTATGCACCCTAGGTGCCAAGAAAATAGTTGTCGTGCGGTAAGAACCTCCCACACTAACCCCTTTACTACTCTTCTACAGGGAATTCTTATCCTCATTCAGTTGAACCAACTCCATCGACTCTCCCAAGTCATGGGGCTTTACCACCCGCACTGTTGCTATCAACTCTGGTTTGAGGATCTACATGAAATTGCTCTCCAACACTGTCTTAAGTAACCTCGCTACCCATCATGTCAAAAGCTCAAATCTTTCCTGATACTCCATCACAGTGCCTTCTTGTGTCAATACGAAGAATTTCTCATAATAATCCCCATCATGTTTGGCTCGAAAACACTCCAGCAATCGATCCTTAAACTCCTTCGATGAATGGATCGGACACCTCGTCTCCCTCCATAGGTACCATGCCAGTGCCTTACCATCAAGATAGAGTTGTTGCCATAAGCCTCTCCCCTTGTGTAAACCCATTCACCGCAAAGTACTATCCATCCTATATATTCAACTATGAGCGTCCTCCCCTTCAAATATCGGCATTTTCAACTTCCTAATATTCTGATCTCCTCCACCCCCCATATCTTCTTCCACCTCCCATGCTTCCCATTAAGCGAGCATCGTGATCTCTCCATGGTTCTCATTCTCCTCTCCTTTTGTCGTATTGAGCCTTCTTGTCTACCTCTTCTCAATTCCTCCAACCTTCATATTCCCTTCCTCTTCTCAATCCCTCCTACCTTCATATCCGCTATTCATACCCCTTCTCGATAGAGGCTCGGGGGGGGGGGGGGGTTTTTCTCTCCCCTCTCCTCCGGTATTCCTTCCTCCTCTCCTCCAATTTTCACCTCCCCGTCTTCCCTCGGCATAACCTTTTCATGATTTCCCCTTGTCTCCAATGGAGTTGTTTTAGCTTGATTCTTTAACATCTATTTCATTATATCCTCGAGATTTCCAAACCTTCCTTCTATCACTGAAAAGCAGTCATTGAACGATCTCACATCCGTTAGCAGTTTCCCTACTTCCCTCTCAAACTTCTCTTCCAACCCCTCAAACTAGGGTCGATCCCTTCTGGACCGGCAGAACCGGTCCATCCTGGATTAGTCTAACAATATCTTGTTGTCAGCTACAGATATTATTATGAACTAGGATTTAGGGAATTAAACTCAAATTTCTCTAGTAAAAACATAAGGTTATGCAACTGTTGGACTCCATGAGCCTGGTGTGTATGCTATAATTTTGATAATCACAAACATTATTGATTATGCTAATATAAATTATAATTAAGTGTGTAGATTTTTAAACTAACACTTCAAGTCAAAAGAAACAACTATCATACAAAACACATAATAAAAAACAGGAACAAATTGAGCCCAAAATTACAAACGTTAAAATCGTCAAAGATTATGTATAACTCAAAAAGAAAAAAGTATGTCAAAATTATTATTTTTTATCAAGTCTTCTTTTATATATAGAATTATATTGGCTAAACAACCGTGCACACACACACCGGAGTGGAGAATATATTAAAGATAAAAAAAATCCCAAAATTGCAAACGTTAAAATCGTCAAAAAGATTATGTATAACTCAAAAAGAAAAAAGTATGTCAAAATTATTATTTTTTATCAAGTCTTCTTTTATATATAGAATTATATTGGCTAAACAACCACACACACACCAGAGTGGAGAATATATTAAAGATAAAAAAAATTTAATGTTAATTAAACCACTTGAATTTTTACAAATCATGGTGTACAATCTATATCGTATTGCACAATATGTTATGGTTACTTTTGAAAATTCTAAAAATAAAGTGATATTAATTAATAGATAATGAAAATAAAAAAAAATTTAAAAAATAAACCATATTGTATGATTTACATCGTCCAACACGATCTAGTATTTCAAATTAAGCAACTATTATTTGCACTTTCCAAAAATAGGTAAATTCAAAATTATATTAATCGTATTGTATGAGCATGTTTGTATTGTACAGCTATTAAATTTCATTTGAATAATTACTTATTATAAGACTGAGATCAATAAGTTAAATTAGAGTTAATTTTGTATTGTACGATTCCATTAATATGGTATGAACAAATAGAGAGCATGTATCGACGAACTCTATTTGGACTGGATGATTCACCACTCTAAGTCGAGAACTTGAACTAATCGTATTGTAAGATTCATATTGCACAATCTGATTAAACATAGAGCAAATTAAGAATTTCAAGCTGAATTATACTAATCGTGTAATACAATCCACTGACCGTTTTGTATTGTACAATCAGCCCATCAAAATCATTAAACATTCTATTTTAAAGTTTCTTGGAGAGCATTCTTATGTAAAGCATATTTAAGAAACCCTAAATAATTTTTTCTCATGTTGAGTTCCTTTGAGTTTTTGCAAGGTTGTGAAAATCGGACCAGACAACGAACCAGAAGGAAAGGTTAATGATTTGAATGGTCGAACTGGGGTCGAACTACATGACTTAATAAATAATAATATTATTGATAATTAATACAATTAACATAATAATGATGACAATCTAATCTTAAAAAATTCATAATTCTAAGAATTTTGAGACTAAAAAATAAATTATATATATATATATGTGTGTGTGTGTGTGTGTGTGTTTATAAATAATTATTTTTAATTGAATAATTATAAATATATAAATAATTATAAATTTAAGAACTTTTAAAATTATTATAATCATTTTTATTTGAATATTCTATACAAAAGTTTCCCAACAAATTCTCATAGAAGCATCCATCATGCACACATTATAGAAACTTCAAGTTGTGTAGCATGAGCGATTAAAAGTTTCACTTAGGAGTAAAGACATGATCATCTTAGGAGCGATGAGGATGTCAAGGCATATTTAACAAACAAAGAGGCATCCATCACAGATTCAAAAGTAATAAATCATGGTCACCTATCTTATCAAGTATATGACTTGTTTGTAGGCACTACACTTCAATTTCTCATTTATTTAGCCTTCCCTTACTAAACAGAGCTCTTGATTTTTTTTGTAAAACTTCGAATCAATGCCGATAGAACGACATTATAGTCATTAGTTTATAGGCATCATGTAGTTATCACCAATAAGTATTTTTACGAGCACCTGTACGTTTCTAACACCAGAGTCAAACCACACGACATTGCAAATAATTTACAATATAATTAGACCACTGAATATGACTTTTAGGAATAGTCCGCTAAATTAGCATTAGCCCCTAGTCAAAACTACAGTATTGAATGCACATGTTATTCAACAAGTACTTCGACACCGTGTTATCTTTGAAGTCAATGATAAGATAAACATCACCTTTAGTATACGCGGTTACTATTTTTTGTATGATCGGAACTCAATTTGATGAAACCAATATGCTAATCTTGTACATAGAAATTCTGACCACCATGAGGAGTCCTAGAACCCACCAAAAGTAAAACCTAGCACTATAACACATCATAACCTACCTTTTAGAAAATAATCTCATCTACTTTGCACCACCTGAGCACCTACCCTCTGAATTCATGAACCACTCCCTCCTTATTTATAATGAAAAGAGTAGGGTAGCACCTAGTAGAGGCATAAAGGATATAGAAGAAGAAGATGATGATGAAGAAGAGGGAGCACCAGCTCAACCCCTCCTCAGGCTTAACAATACCCAAGAGATGTATGGATGAATCACTTTGCTCGACTCGAGCTCAAAGTGAATGATCAAATTCAACAATCAAATTAGAGGGAGGAAGAAATGCAAGAGCAACATGAGGAGAAACGGACATGATTGCAGAATCAATTTTCTCTCCTTTACAATTACTTTCAGCCAACACCACCACCACATGATTAAGGACCTTTTGGATATTAACTGTTGTTTGTATGGTATTTATTTCTATTTATTTAGTATTTTTTATTTATTTGCTCATTCCTTTTTGTGATGTCAAAAGAAAGAAAAGAGCATGGTTGTTATTATATTTCTATGATGCACAGACATGGATACGGTAACACAGATATGACACAACACAGATATGAGACATATTAATTATTAAAAATATAGGACATGGATACGAGTTGGAGACGATATTATTCATATTTTAAAAATAGAATATAAAAATTGAATAAGAATAATATTAAAGATAATGTAAAAATAATAAGTCATTTAACCAGAATTTATGCTTAAAATGATTAATATTAGGATGTCGAGAGCTGAGCATCAATGTCGTGTATCAGACACCGACAGAGGAGACGACAATGTTATCGAGAGTCGAGCATCAATGTTATGCAGTAAGTATCGGGCGTCGATGTTAAGAAGGCGTCAATGTTGAGAGAGTGTTAGTCGTCGATGTTAAGACAACGTCGGACAAAGATGAGTTGTCAAGTTGTGGGTGTATAAATTGCTAGCATAGAGCATTATTGTCAAGACAATATCAGACTTTGATGTTGAGATGGTTTTGAAATAAAGCCCTTCATTGGGTACCCATACCCACACCCACCCATGTATCCACCCATACCCAATGGGTATGGGTGGGTATAGATACGCCCACGGTCTTATCGGTGGGTATGTGTGGATACTCAATATAGGGGGATAAATCAATTTACATTGCTAATCATTGTATATCTTATATTACTGCAATCCTTACTACGTAGTGTGCAAAACTTAACCACGTTGCGACTACTGTAAATTCTGATATGCGGCTTGAAAGTTTGCAATCAGAGCAAAGGGCAACAAGCCTCAAGGCCATCAGTCTGTGGCAGACTGCATTCAAAAAGCATGTAAAGTGGGTGGGTATATGAGGGTACGGCATCCCAAAAGTCACCATGGGTGGGCGAAGCCCGTCCGAGTAAAGCATGGGTACCCAATCTGGACCCCATGTAGGGCTTTGTTTTAAAATGTCGATGTTGTAATAATGTCAGACTTTGATGTTGAGATGAAATTGGACATTATTATGAAACCAAAGTCGTAACTCGTCAAAGAGAAATGGGGGTAATAAGAGCGGTTATTGATTTGGTATTTTGGATAAGAAATATTTCTAGCAATTTGCGGTTATTAAAAAAAATGAGTTTTTGCATTTATATCAATTCATTATGATTTCTTTTATTTTCTTTCCCATGTAATATTTTTAGGAGGCATAAAGTGAGAAGGAGAAAATTCAATTCAATATATTAATGAAATGCTTTGCTCAAAATTCTTTTGAAAATACAAATTCAATCAAAATATTGGTCATAAAAAATGAGATTGTTACATCCCATGAACCTGCATACACTAAGATTTTAATGATCACAAACATTACTGATTATACTAATATAAACTATAATTAAGTATGTAGATTTTTGGACAACACTTCAAATAAAATAAACAATTGCCGCACAAGAAACGAAATCAGAAGAGAAGTTGATTGAGCCCATAATTGCGAATGTGACCACTAAAGATTTAAATAAATAAAAAAAGTCGAAGTAAAATGTGTGCCAAAATTGTTATTTTTTTAATGAATTTTCTTTTATTTATATTATTATATTGGATAAACAACCATGCATACACACCAGAGTGAAGAATATATTAAAGATGAGAAAATTTTACTTTTAATTAAGGCATTTAATTTCTGTCAAAATATACTATACCATCTATATCATATTATATGACATGTTATTTTGAAAATTTAGAAAATCAAGTGATTTATTAATAGAGAACTAAAATTGAAATTTTGAAATAACAAAACATATTGTACGATTTACATCATCTTGTATCTAGTATTCAAATTAAGCTATGTTGCACCGATACAGATACGGATATGACACGATACGGATACGGGACACGCCAATTCTTAAAAATACAAGATATGGATACGGCGTGGATACGGCATTATAATATATAAATAATACATAAAAATTAAGAAAGTAATCAAAGTGTAATATTTGAAATGACAAAAAATTTGAAATAAAAGTAAGCATTAAATATTTAAATGTCTAGTACAATAATAAAAACAAGAAGATAAATTGTCCAGCATATGAAATTTCAACTATACAATATAAGGAATGATAGGATTAGCTTCTTCAATGGTTTTTCTTTGAGTTTCTATATCATCTTCAATAAATATCATAGCTTCTAATTCAGGCTCATCAAGTGAAAGATTAGCAATTTCTAATATTCTCATATCCTCAAGAGATTCAAATCCATCTCCAACAACATCCCACATCATGTTGTCTCCTTCCATATAAGTTGGAGTATTCCTTGAGAGAAGCCGAAGGATTGTATGCACATAAACTAAATCTTCAGTCCGTTGTGGAGTAATTTTATTTATCTTCATTGATTAGATGAACGAGTATGTACTCCAATTTCTTTCACAATAAGATGAAGATGAAACTTGGTCAAGCAATTTTATGGCGATTATTTGAAGTAGAGGCGCTAAAACTCCATATATAATCCACCACATTTTCGGATCAATTCTCCACCTATCACGCAACGACTTTTGGTCACCAAAGTCCTCTAAATAACCAAAAAAATTTAGTAAGGTCAATATTGACACTTCTTCTTTCCTCCTCATTTGGAAAGTAACGCTTCAAACATATCTTCCTCATATTTTAAATTTCTAAATCTTTCTGTGGAGAAACTCTTTGAGGATCCTCTTGAAGCCATTCTTTAGTTGAATATTTTCAAAAAATATTAAAATAAAATAATGAAAAAATGCTGAAATTACTAAACAACAAATTGTGAATTAATAATGAAAAATGTTGAAATTTATCTGGGATTTAGTGAGTGAGCCAAGCAATGTAAAAGTGTATTACTTTTGCTCCACCTATCTTTTAGAATAGCATAAATAACATCTTAGAGCAGTGACCCCGGAACAAAATTTTATTATAAGAGTTGCTTTAAAGTTTTCTCTACCATCTCGGTACTAATTGGTACCATTCGATACCCCTTTATACCGAGCAGTACCGAGCGGTACCGAGTTCCGGTATCGAGCAGTACTGAGTACCGAGTACGGAGTACCAAGTACCGAGCAATACCGAGCGGTACTGAGTAACGAGCAGTACCGAGTACCGAGCGGTACCAAGTACTGAGCGATACCGAGTTCCAGTACCGAGCCTACGATTACGAAAACGAACCTTCAATGCTCACATCTGTTCGTGTTGTCGAGTCGCTCCGTCGACGAAGGATTATGTCGGCTTTAATGCTCGCGTCGTCAAGCCTCTTTGTCAACGAAGGAAGATTATGTCCGCTTCTATGCTCGCGTCGTCGAGTCGCTCCTTCGACTATAAAGAAGAAGACGAAGACCAATGCGAAAATGAAAAACCTAGCTCGCCGAAATGTTTAAGCCGCATAAATGAATAGGGATATCGAGCGGATAGCCGAAATGAATAGAGCAAATTGCAGCTCTATTTTTTTTAATAGGACACGCGTATCTGATACGCGTGTCTGATCAAATTTAAATAATATTTTACTTGGACACGGCAAAGCTGTATCCGACACATATCCGTGCCGTATCGGAGGCGTATCCATATCTGGCACGTGTCCGATACAGCATACTTCATAAATAGGTGTATCCGTGCAACATAGAAATTAAGAAATCGTTAATTGCACTGTCTAAAAAGAGGTAAATTCAAAATTGCATTAGTCATATTATAGGAACATGATCATATTGTACATCTTTTCAATATCATTTAAATATTTATCTATTCTAGGACATAAGATCAAAGAGTCAAATCAGAGTTGATTTCGTATTATACAAATTCATTTGTCGGTACAAACAAACAGAAAGCATGTTTGGATGAACTCTACTCGAATTGGATGATTCAAAACTCTAAGTCCAAAATTTGAACTAATCATACTATACGATTCATATCGTATAGTTTGATCAAATAGAGAGTAAATTAATGATTTCTAGCTCAGTTATGCTAATCGTAGTGTATGATCCATGGACTGTACAATACGATTAGCCCATCAAAATCATTAAACATTCTATATTAATGTTTCTTTAGGAGCATTCTTATAAATAACAAAACTTATAAAACCCTAAAAAGATTTTTCTAGTCCTATTCAACACTCTGAGGGCATGTCTGGATGAACTCTATTTGAACGGAATGATTCAACACTCAAAATCAAAAACTTGAACTAATCGTGCATTAGGATTCGTATCATACAGTCTGATCAAACAGAGAGCAAATTAACAATTTTAGGTTGAATTATACTAATTGTATTGTGTGATCCATGGACCGTACTATATAATCAGCCCATCAAAATCATTAAACATTTTATAATCAAGTTTATTTGGGAGCATTCTTATAAATAGCATATCTTATAAAACCATATTTATTGGTCTTATTCAATTCCTTTGAGTTTTTGAAAACTTTGATGTTGCAAGGATATTGGGAGAGAGAATGGAGAGATTTGTAAGGTTTTTAGAAGGGACAAAAAGTGTGAGACGAATAGAAAGCATATATGGACGAACTCTATTCGGATTAGACGATTCAATACTCTGAATCAAAAATTTGTACTAATCATAATGTACAATCAAACATAAAGCAAATTTATGGTTTCAGACCAATTTATACTAATCGTATTATATGATCCATGGACCGTATTATAAGATCAGCCCATCAAAATCATTAAGCAATCTATTTTAAGATTTCTTTGTGAGCATTCTTATTAATAACATATATTAAGGAACTCTAAATAGCTTTTTCTAGTCCTATTGAGTTCCCTTTTGAGTTTTTTGAAAGCTTTGGCATTCCAAAGATATCAAGAGAAATATTGGAGAGACTTGTGAGATCTTTTGGGAGGGACAAAAAATGTGAGCTAAGGGATTCATCATGGTTATCTAGGTCAATTTAATACTTAGATCCTCTGATTTTTGTTGAAAAAGCTCTTGGAGAAGGGATCTAGTAAGTCTCGATGTTGAGACTTGGACAAAGCTTCATGGATCTAATGGGCGGCTAGAAAGTGACTTCAATAAGAGCGAAATAGTATTGGGTATCTCCATTACCCATAAAAGAGACTGGCTTTTTCATCTTTGATGGGAGCAAGAGAGTGGTAGTGAAAGTCCTGAGTAGAGGCTCGGAGAGTGGACATGTCAAGTGATCGAAATACTATAAATCTGGTTTATATTTTGTTTACTTCAATTTTATTT
This sequence comes from Dendrobium catenatum, assembly GCF_001605985.2. Lineage (NCBI taxonomy): Eukaryota > Viridiplantae > Streptophyta > Magnoliopsida > Asparagales > Orchidaceae > Dendrobium > Dendrobium catenatum. Next base: position 294,466 of record NW_021361818.1, on the reverse strand, counting down.
TCTGCAATCCATATGTGTCACAAAAATTCATTGGAGACTATGATGCACCGCACTTCTCCTAAAAGAGGCATGCAGTGTCTGACACCGTATCCGACACAACACTCATCAGACACTCCTCCGACACTTGTCGGACACGCCGAAAATGTGTCTGATTAAAAAATATTAAATACAAATTGAACACGCGTGTCCGACACGCATGCTTTATGGTGCCGAATGTTGGCCATTAAAAGAGAAGCATAATACTAAGTTAAGTGTTGCAGAGATGAGGATGCTTAGGTGGATGAGTGGCATTATCCTTAGAGGTAAGATACGAAATGAGCATATACGTGCAAAGGTTGGAGTAGCTCCAGTGGAAGATAAGATTAAAGAGAGTCCCCTTAGATGGTTTGGTCACATTAAACGGAGGCCTTCCGATGACCCGGTTAGGAAAGTTGAGGTATTAGATTTAACTTATGTTAAGAAAGGTAGAGGTAGACCTAAAAGATTTGGTTAGAAAATATTAGAAATGATCTTTCTTTATTAGATTTAAATGAGAATTTGACTTTTAATAGGACACATTGGCAAAAAGGATTCATGTAGGCGACCCCACGTAGTGGGACAAGGGCTTGATGTTGTTGTTGTATAAAAATTATAATATCATGTCCAACCCGTGCCCATGTCCTATGTTTTCAATAATTACCATGTCCCGTGTCCATGTCATGTCGTATCCGTGTCACTATGTTCGTGTCTGTGCATCATGGCTTATTAGTATATAATATAATTTTTATGGAACTTTAAATGAATGGTGGCTTAGTTGAGTGGCTTACAATGGGGTAATTAAGTCAATTCAATTTTTCGCATTGGCTCAGGTTTAAAACCATGTGTCAACATAATTATTTTATGCTTTTGGCAACTTATTTGGAGCTAGCTCAATAAAAACGAGACAAATAATTTAAATTTCAAGCTAGATTGGATCAAGCAATTCCATTTGAACCAGCTTAAAATTAAAACAAGCTGGATTGAGATAAATTCAACTTTGATTCGAGCTGGATCGAAATCCAATGAATCATGGTTCCATTCATGGAATTTTGAGCCAAGCTCCAAGCTGTTGAGTCAATGTCAAGCGAACCCCATACTAACTCGAAACTGGATTGTTCACAGCCCTACGTTCCATTGAGTTCAAGTTGTAAAGATGACTAGTGTGAGACAAAGTAAAGATTAGTAAGATAGGAGCAGAAAGTTGGGACTAAAAAGTACTGTCATTGACCTCCCCTTTCAAGATGCTCAACAGTAGATTTTATGATGCACCTAAGCTACTTATCTCTACGAACCAACCTTCCTACATTGTATGATCAAATGCAAATGGAGGAAAAATTCATTTTGTTTTTGCTGTTGGGGGTTACCACTCCTACTACTTAGGGAGAGGATCATTGGAAAAGTTAGTGTATGACTAAAAAAAGTAAGGCAATGCTCGTCTGTCGATTGGAGAAGACTATTGAGAAAATTGATTACCAATGCCATATCGCTTGACCTACTATGCTCGTGATGACCTATTATAAGTTAAAGGCCGGTCTTGATTAGGTTGTAAGAAAAAGTGGGTGGCTCATTTTGTAAAGTGGTTCAAGGAGATAGAGGCTCTAGGTTACTCCATTCCACCTTCAACTATAATGATCAAAGATGAATGGAGAAAACTAATTCTCTATCACTATTTGCTATTGAATAAGCGCTTATATTGCATAGGGAGAGGACCATTGAGAAAGTTAATTACTAATGCTCCACTGTCCAATTTGTCATCATCATGATTATCTATTGTCATATTAAAAGAATGAAGTTGACACTCCATCGTCATTATTGTTGCCTAGGGAGAGTACCATAGACAAACATGATCACAGAAGAACTACCACCCAATGTTTTCACCATGATCACTAGCCATTGTGATTAGGTTGCAAAGAATAACGAACAACCAAAGTTATTAAAAAAAGGAGAGAAGTTTTAGGTTGCAATCTCTTAACCCTATAAAGGATTATTCGCATCCATTTTAGTAAAGTCTATCTAATATGATATATTTTTTAATAGCAAAAAAATATGATTTATAACTTATAAATATATCAGTAATGTCACCTCCATAATATATAAGAAATATGTTAGTTTTGTGTGGAATTTGGTTGTCGAACAATTGTGTTGTACTATTGACCCTAGCCTAAATTTTGTCGGTCGAGCTGGACGAGGAGCTCGATGGGGTGTTGCAGGGAGGTAGCGTGCCCCTTGCTTGAGGGTTTGGGGGCGAAGCCCTTGACAAGTATGTTCTATTCGTATAGCCGTACAATGTTGTGATGTTGTATACTCGAGCGCTGCCACATTGCTATCTCTGGTTGGAGACAAAGAGTAGAGTGTTGCGGCACTATAAATTGCAGTGCCACGACACTGCAAGGTGGACTCTGAGACAGAGAGTGGAGCTCCGCGGCACTATGAGCCGAGTTGAGTAGTTTTCTTCCTTCTTATTCCACTTGAAGAGTTGCATCCTTTGGTTTAGTAGAAGTGGATCTCTTTGTGTATTCCTTGTGTAGAACTATGTATGAAGTGAAGAGAGACAAAAGAGAGAGGGTGAGAAGAGAGATATGTATAGTTTCTCCTAATTTTCATAGTGGATTTCTTGTTGTGGTATGACTCATACTTTTTTTTTTAATTTTCCCACGTTAAATTGTGTACTTTTCTGTTCCTTTTTTTTGTTTTATTGTGTGGTTTTACTTCACAACAAAATTTTTTTTCTTCAAAGAAAATCAATGCTTTAGGGAGATTTTGTCTTGGAAATATGAGAAGAGCCTTGAGTGTAGATGAATAGAGCTAAAGAAGTCATGACCATGGAAGAAAGAGAGAAATGGTAATAGAGTGGAGTTAGAGAATGGGGGCATTATGAGGTGGAGGGAAACTTACCCATGTTGCAGATAAATGTTGATGTGGAAAGTGAACAACCAATATCCATTTTTATTTGTTACTAAGCATCATGACACTGCTGCAAATATGTTGTATGAGAGAATGTGCGAGGGTAGATGCATGAGGAAGAAGGTGAAATATAATAATAATGCTTTCGGGGAGAATTAAAAGAATATGAAATGCTAATGAGAAAAGTGTGAAAGCTAATGGTCATTCAAGTTTTTTTTTGAAAAGATGGCGAAACATCCTCTAATAAAGCACAAGAACTGTGGCATTTTGAATTCTGGCTCATCCTTCTATGTGGAATAAGTTGTGTTTCTCTCTCTTACACCCTTTGTAGTGAGTATGTAGATATTGTTATATAGATATTAATTAAGATAAAAATGCAATAATGTGAGATGTGTATGGCAAGTAGATAGATTAGATATAAGTATTTTATTTCTTAAAAAAATGTTTTTTTCTCCCACTAAAAAGTAATAAATAAATAAATAATTAATAAGTTTCTTCTGAAGTGAAGGTCTTTCCATATGCTAGACACTAATGATGATAAATATCTATCATTGTCGTTTGATATCCTTTGTAATCTTGTCCAGAATCAAATATAAGAAGAAACAAATTTAAAAATGATCATTATATATTTCTGAAGTAGTTGTGAATTATTTTGCCATCCCTCAACTATTTATAATAGTCTAGTATTGTTCAATACTCAATCATAATAATTCTGACATAACTTTGTAACTTTTTTTTCTTCAATGCACATCAAATCAATTATTGTCGCACTTAATATAAGCCTGCTCAAGATCAATAGAAGATAATATGACAATCCTTTCTCCATTCCATATTTTTTTCATTATATATCTTACCACAAAAATACTTCATGGTCTTCTTGCATGAAATCAATAAAATTTGAAGTCAATGCTTTATAACTCTCTCCTATAATTTTACTGTATGACTTAAAAATTTCTCTCTTCTCTAGTTACCATATTTATGGTGATCTCATTTGTTCATTCATATAGATACCAAAATGATCCTTCATTCTTTTGCCATCTACATAGTCTTCAGAGTTTTATTAAAAAAATTGTGAATTAAATCACTACAATATTATCCATAACCATCGAAATCTCAACAGGTATCTTAGTATAGGTTGATCGTGCTTCATTAATAGAAATATTTCCATGCATGCCTTCAATTTTTTTATACAATTGGTTTTGAGTTTTGAGATTTGAAGGTTACATATTATAACATTTAACATTTTGCATTCATAAATTGATTTTTTGTTTTTAACTTCCTCTCAGGGGCCAGTGCTGTTTCAGGATTTTTTGCGTCAGCTTGCAGTTTACCTTTTGACTATGTGAAAACTCAGATTCAGAAGATGCAGCCTGATGCCGATGGGAAATATCCATACACTGGATCATTGGACTGTGCCCTGAAAACCCTAAAGAGTGGTGGACCTTTCAAATTATACACTGGATTCCCTGTTTACTGTGTGAGGATTGCACCGCATGTTATGGTAATATTTCTTCCACTTATCCTACCATTTACATATATGGATGAAAATCTGCACTTCTAGAACTTGCGCCTTTTATGATTGGATTTATCATCAATGTTCATCAATTGATAGGGAAAATATCAAAGCATGACCAAGGACTTCAATTTCTTTTATATATGTGCAAAATAGGTGTATGAGATTATTGACCTCGTATGAACTCTTTTGGCTGCAGATGACGTGGATCTTCTTAAGCCAAATTCAGAAGGTGGAGAAAAAAATTGGGATCTAGGATGAATTTGATGGTATTTATTCTTACATCTATTTTTAATAATATTCTGGCTTTCGTGTCTTTAACTGAGGCTGGTTTTGACAACTGGACAGCCACTGATCCATACTGTTATGATTCAATATCTTCGAGGAAAATATGATAATCTTCGGTTTTGTTTGCCATTATTTTCGGCATTTTTTTTGCTGGTATAATTGCTCAACAGCAACAAAATCCGGTTCTACTGCTTTGTTTGAACTAACATGAAAACTTCAACTGTTTGTTTGGTACCTTCTCTTAAGACTTTCCTGTAATCTTATTCAAGATTTTTAATAAAAAAGTACAACTTCTGCTTGAGTGCTCTCAAGTCCGAGGGGGCATGTCATTGCTTGTTCATGTTTGATTTTTGTGTTTTTTGTTTGTGATTTTATTTTTGGTTTTGTGACATGGAATAATTACATTAAGTTGTTGCACTCACTAACTTAATTCAAATTTTTATCCTTACAAAATTTTTAATTACATGGATGTATTTATAGTTGTGTACATATACCAATTACTTTTAAACTAGCTTGATATGTTGTGGGCTCACCAAAATCTGGGGCTTTCTGGTATAATTATCATGATGCTAAGCTTTTTTGCTTTTTTAACTGTTACAATTGAAGAGTTTTCCTTTCTGTCAGCTTGTATGATTTATATATTTTTCTTCAAAAAAAAAAAAAAAAATCCCGGAATTCCTATGAGCGTTAAAAGTGCTGAATAGCCGACCCTCAACCCATTATAATAAATTTCGTACGATGAATTAAATAATATTTTTCTAAAGAGCATTTCTCCTAAATATTTGTTTGGTTGCAGTAAATGAGCGGATGTCATTTATGAAAGTGAAAATTATGTCATTTTTGAAAAAAAATGAGTGTCCATGAAAGTTAATAATTATTTATATTACTCTATTTGAAGCATTAAAAATTTGATATATATATATATATATTATATATATATATTATAATATAATATATATATATAGTATATATATATATATATATATTATATATATATATATTATATATATATATATGACATTATAAATATTTAACAACTTAATAATTATTTAATTTAATTAAAAAAAATATTGTAAAAATAAAAACTTTCAAGCTAAATATATTATACTGTATTTTGAGATAGTTTGTGAATATGATGCTTATGCACAATTTTTGTAAAATTTAATAATTCATAATATATTAATATAATTATTTATAATTATTTTTTTTGAATGTTATATTGGAACATAAGAATATATAATTTTTGATCGGAAAAAAAAGAAAAAAAAAACATAGGTGACCGGTGACACATCAACCAGTAAATTATGGTCTAAAAACCAATAGAATGCTTCATCCCCATTAGGCAAGAAAAGTTTTATTCAAGATCAAATTCCTCAATTTTTCAAGATAATAACAATGTTATTAGCAACAATTGTTCATAACCAAAGCGTCAACTAAAATATTAGCAAAATTTGGAACTTCAAATCAATGTTAGATATTGTACATAAATACAAGAGCAAAAACATTGTGTTAGGAATGCATTGTTGTTGTGTACTTGTATATATCTTTTAAAGTATTACTAGGTAGTTAGTAGGTCATGATAGAAGAGCTCACCATTTTGTGGGTCATATAGGGTAAAATTATTCTATGAGAATGCAGACATCGTCCTGAGGTAAATCAGAATATGTTGATTTATAATTTTGTTGTGTACCGCAATTGTGTATTGCTGTATATTCGATGATGTTGGCACGTTTTAATTCATCTCCAGACGATCCTGGTACAGAATAATTTTTTCCATTTTAGGAGCTCACCGGAAGATCATGATATATAACTCTATAAATGCTTTAATAGAAAGTTGCTTACCATGTAACAATATAATATCCTTGCAAGTAATCTAAGTCACCATTTGAATCTAATGAAGAACTCACCATCAACACTACTTTGCCTCTGCTATAGCAAGGGGAAGTTGTTGATCTAACTCACGCCTCCATTACAATGATGGTGCTTATTTCAATAGGCCTTCAACTCACCTTAATTAACAGACTATGGAGCTTGCCTACCTTGCAACACAAGTTTAATTACCTCTCATTTTGCAAGGCGAACAAAACTCAGCCACTAGTGACTTTTGGGATGCCTACAAACATTAATTTCCGCTATTCAGGATTGGCTAGTAGGACAAGCCTAACTAGCTCTCAATATTTATTCTGCCTGCTAAGCTCACTTAGAAGATGTGTTAAGCTCTATTAAGGCAATTTCAACGGTCATTGAGTCATTGTATTTTTAATTCATTTAGTCATGTAGCTCTATACTTAATGTTACTTTCACTATAAATACTTGAGCTAGTGCTCTCTCTCTCTCTATTTCTGCTCTCTCTCTCTCTGCTCTCTCTCTCTCTCTCTCTCTCTCCTGCGTCTCTTCTCTCTCTATATACTATATATTATAAATATATATATATATATATATACATACATACATAAATTTTTCACAAGTTTATGGGTTAAGCTTCTAGAGCTTGCCTACTTGTAAGATTGGGTATCATACATAGACTTATTTAGATTCAACATTTTCAAAGGTATGCTAATCATGGATTGATGCTAGTGACTAAAAACATAAGCCAAACGTGATAAGTAGAACAACCTGATCCTTCAATGAATATGGAGAAGCCTAACTACTCTACTAATTGAGACTTCATGAAGATGGAGGAAAGGCTAATAAAAATGATTCAACATGCCCTAATTGGGCTTCTTTTAAGCACCCTTAAAAGGTAATTTGACTAAACAATTTGGCATAGGAGGCCATAAAACAGGGCTCTGACCTCAACACATATTCCTATTTCAACTTATATAGTGAAGAGTGATGTTGATTATAATTTACTAACTCGACGAGTCAAAAGAGGAGAGTTAGAATTGAGCAATGCCTTCTCAAAGGAGATAATAGAGGCCAGCCTGCCTCCTAAGGTACTACATTTGGAGTCTTATAAGGGGAAAACTAACCTAGTGGATAATGTTGCAATTTTTGACTAAATGATTTCGCTGCTTAACATTGAAGATGCCCTTAAATGTTGACTATTCTTCAGGATAGTTAAGGAGTAAGTGTTGAGGTGGTTTACTCACCTACTAGTAAGGGTTATCACACATTTTCAAGAATTTAATAGAATGTTTGAGACTCAATTCGCAAGTGCCCAAAAGCATTAGGATAGCTTGCAAGCTCTCCTAAAAATGAAGCAAAAACTAGAAGAGTTGTTGAACATCATTATAAGGCTCTAGATGGGAAAGTTATAAGGAAAGGATTTAGAACCTATAATGAAGGAAGGGTCCTTTTTGTTATGCACTCAACCTATAACAGTTTAGAATGTTGATTAAACTATTGGACCTCAGTAATAGTGATGGTAATGCCTAAGAATACAATATAGTGGTTAAGAATATTAGTCCTCCACATCCACTCATCCATACAAAATCGCCTTGTGAAGGGACAACAATAAGAGCATGATCAAGAGAGAATTCTATCTAAAAAGTAAAGAGATGTGAGATCTAACATTCTGTTATGTTGCCACCATCCAAAACACTAGAGACCACTCTTATAACCCATACTAGAAAGGATTGTAGGGCCACCAACACCAAGGATGGAGGAACCACCTCATACCAGTTGCCCCTACCACAAGGAAGGAACACATTCCACCACCACTTATCAAACCTACACCCTAATATGGGTGTTAATGGTTGAATTAGTTAATCCATTCAAAAATAAAGAGTTTTTAAACGTTTAATACCCCTGAAGGTGAGCTTGCATGCTTTGGACACCTTAAGATTTTGCTTGTTCCAAAAAGTTCCAACCATGGCGCGGAGTGTTGTCTCTTTAGAGGACTTGTTGAGGAACTCATCGAAGCCATAAAGTTAAAGGAGTTTGTACTTGTCAATCCTTTCCTATGCCTAGGTAAGAATCCCATGGTGAACAATGGGAATGAACTTATCCCTACTCACTTTATTCATATTACTAGAGTGGTACCTACCATTATGTGTAATGATTGCTTCTATACTTTGATTCTTTGAAAATAATTGGTGTATACTAAACCTGAAATATTAGTAGTATACTAAGAAAATATATGAAGTAAATAGAGGAGATACTAAATAAACATCCAACCAATAATATTTGCTGTCATTAAAAATATAAGGTTGGGCTCCTGATTGCAATAATATAGGAACTTCTTAGGAAACAAACAAAATTTGAAAATTTTAGAACAAGCATAATATTGCCCAAATTATTAGCACTGCAGTGCCTTCCACACCCCACCACCAGATCATGATATTACGATACTAGAGCCTTAGAAAAAAATTCATTTAATTCAACACCCCAATGAAGCCAAGGCCAACATTGCAACAATGCATGGCCAAGGGAGAACATTATAGTGCTAGAGTTTTAAAAATATTATATTAAATTCCATGCTGGATCACCGACTTTAGAAGTGTTGCAGCAATAGGTGATGCATGCAAGCATCGTAGATTCCATTTTTTTCAACGTTACAGTGAAATAGTTAAGGAAAATAAGCATCGCGTTTACTTTGCCAAAATTTGCACTGGTTTAGGGAACAACAATGTCGAGTTAGGCTAGTGCCACAACAAAACACATTTAGTAGTGCCAAGGTACTTGTTCATATTGTAATGCTAGGTGCCACCTTGTCAAGCATAGTAGCGCATAAGTCTATTTATCCATTAAGTACGAATAATTTTTGTTTTCTTTTTAGATTTACTTGGAGAATGTCTTTGAGATTTTTAGAGAAGTCCGAGAGAGTGGTTGGTCAACCTTTTAATGAGCAAACAATTATTTGGAGTGGAAAGAAGTATGTAGAGTGAAGTTATAAGGGGAGATTCATTTTAGACAAAATCCATCTACACGATTTGTTTACGATTCTTCAATCTAGATGATATTTCTTTCATTTTCTCTACTTATACTTTCTTTCTTGAGCAATTAATAAAATTTGTGTCGCTCAATTTTAATTTTATAGCCAGCTAAACTCATAGTTTTGACTAATGAAATGAAAATCTTTGTAATTCATAATGTAGACTCTTGTGTTTTAAAGTGTGAATAGTTATTTTCAATATCTCCTATTCTTTATTTAATTTATGCAATGGCCATATATAAAATTTAGCATCAAGTCTGATGCATTGCCTCAACAGAGGAATGTTGGAATAATTATGAGAATTAAAATGGAATGCTTATATGCCTAGATATAGGTTGTTTAGTATTATAGTGTATATAGAGATAGAATAATTATAAAAAGGTCATTAACACTTTTTTTACATTCTTAAAAGCTTGAATGAGATCTAAGGATGCATATGCTCTAATTCATAACTAATGTTGATGAGTTTCTTAAGGAAAAGAACTTATGATATTCACTGTCATTAGTCCAAAATACTTTACTTACTGGTATCTTCATTGTTTCCTGCATTTATCATTAGAGATTGAGATTATCACTGATTTTATTTTATTGGATAAATACCATTGTTTGAACAGACATTACTTGAAATATTTGTGTGTAGCAAATAATTTTCTCATGGGATAATGCTCTCTTGCTCACTTTATTACTTTGTTGGCACATTCTCTGACAATTTCATTGGGGCCCAAGTAAACATAAAATCAAACACAATACCCCCCTCACTAAAAAGATGGTAGATTCTAAATTGTTACTTTGGTGAACCCTCTCACATATGTGATGATCTTGACACCACTAAACCTTCATGTAGTGCATATATATATATATATATTGGCCTAGTTTTGGGATCAGTGTTTCCAAGCTTATTTTTTATCATAAGTTTAATGAGCTATAGTTGAGCTTGGTGTTGACCTTGATTTTGCCCAGATTCATGGTCAAAGAGTTTGGCTTGGTCAAATTGACAAGTCAGACCCCAAGTGTAATATCAAAATCTGCTCCAGGATCGTCCAGGACGATCTGGGATCGTCCTGGGACGATCAGTTGAGAATTAGAATTTGCCCAGATTTGCTCCAGGTGTTTTTCTGTAGAGATCGTCCGGGCCGATAGAGGCATCGGCCAGGCCGATTTGCACTGTTCAAAATATCGGCCGGAAAATAGTTCTGGGAACCGTCCAGGACGATCAAAATTGGTATGATCATCCCGGGACAATATGGCGATCGGCCGGGCCGATCTGAGTTTTATAAAGCTGAAATTAGTCGTTTTGAAGAGAGAGAAAATTTTTTAAAAACGAAAATATCTTTTGAGGAGAGAGAAAGTGAGAGAAATCTTGGAAAAGTTAATTTTCGGACGACGCGGAGCCGTTTTTGTCCGACGAGACTATTCGAGATATTGTTGTACGCAAGGTAAGGCACATTCCGCCTTTCTCAATTTTCAGAACCGTCGTGTTTGGCGGTATTTTCTGTCCGGATTTTGTTTCCGTTAGTGATTTTCGAATTTTTCTCATATTTTTGAATTGGTTTTTCAGTTTTATACCACTGCGTAAGCTTTTCTGTTAATTGTTTGAAGTGCGAGTGTGACATTTGGTATTTTTCTGAAGGATATTTTGTTCCGGGTATTTTTAATTCGATGTGTTTTATAGTCGACTGGATTTTTCTGTGATATTGAAATTTTCTGTGCATGGTAGAATAGTTCTGAAATGTTATTATCTACATTTTTGTGCAAATTGTGGTAAATGGTGATTTTCAGAAAATTGTGTAATTTCGTATAGCGTTGTCCTGCCGATTTTTGGATTTCGATTTGTCTGGATTTTTCTGATTGATAATGCTTATTGATTTGCTAATATAAAGGGAGTTAAAGGCTGGATCTATGAGATTCAGTAGTGTGTCTGGGAAATCTGAAATTGAGCTCAAATCTGAAATCTGATTTTGTTTGTGTGCGCGGATGCCGATGAATTTCTGTTCTGGTGCTATAATAAAGGCATCTTGTTTGGTGCCGTGAGCAAAAGGAGGCATAGGGGCGTGGATTCCCTGATGAGTTCAGTCAGTGTCTGGGAGGGGGCATAAGGCGGCCGGACTCGTAGAGAATGTCGCGTCAGTGTCAGGGATTTGCTAATGAATTAATAAGTATTGATATCCTGATTTGAATTGGTTGCTTGATTTCCGTATCGTGTTATGTATAGCAAATAGCTAAATTTCATGGTACTTATGAATTGATACTATTGATCTGTATGATATGATTGTTGTATGATTATGATACGATTCTGTTCTGTTCCGATATGAAACTGAATTCTGATTTTTGTACGATTTGATTTGTTGAATCTGATATTCTGATGCTGTCTATTTCTGATTTTGTGATGACGACTTTGTTTCCATACGTTTCTGTGTGTTTGAGTATGCGTGTTCCATATCAGTTCTGTCTGAATTGATCTGTTTCATTCTGATACTGTCGATTATGTTTGATTTCTGTGCGATTTTGTCTGATGTATTGGTTTTGAGATTCTGAGAATTTTTATTGGAGGTTTGTCGCTGTTGGCTGAGCTGTTGAGGCTCACCTCTTGTTTTCTGGTGGTTTTTGCAGGTTAAGGAAGGGAATGAATCAGGATGAAGATTTCGAGTCTGATCAGTATAGGTACTTTTGTACCTTTTGATTTTTTGTACAGTCCATACTTTTCTGGTCTGTGTCTTTCTACTGAGCCATGTAACTGTAATTTGTAGATGATTTGTTTTGAGGAAAGAATTATATATATTTTTGTTCGCTGTGTGTTGATGTTCATAGTGCTCTGTGTCTGTGTTGTCTGTTTGGAGTTAAATTATTTGGAAGATTCAGTTCAACTAATTCATAACCAGATCCGGTCGTAAGTCAATCGGTTCTCTCGTTCCGTGTGGGCGCCCGGTGCGACCGGGATCGCCACTACCGGATCGGGTCGGTGTGACAAATTTTAGTGGTATTGCATTGGTTGGGATTTGGGATTTGTGTAAAAAAGAGCTATAGGAAGTGTCATTGAGTTTTCTGGGGGTAGTTTTAGTTTTGTTCGGCTTTTTATGTGTTATTTTTGTGATAGTTTTCCCGGGATTTTCTGGATTCTGTATGATCGCTGACCAGACATGAAAGACGGCAGAGTGTATCAGGCAGGCCAGTGGGGGAGGTACGCGAGTGGCCTGGTGCAGATATATTGTCTAGTTTGCTACTTGTTGCTTAGATGATGGCGAGACTCAGAGAGAGTTGTTAACTGTACTCTGATTGACATTTGATAGACATTGCAGTTTGTTTTTGAGATTGAATCTCCGAGATTTGAGGGCGCTGTTTGAGCCTAAGAGCGAGGAGTGGGGTGAGGAGTTGGAGAAGCTTCGCGGAATGCAGTGTCGTCAGATGAGGAAGGTTCCATTGAGCGTTTTCTGTTGGTAATGGAGAGGCTGATTTATGGTGGAAGGCAGCGGTACAGCGATTTAGGGCCGATTGAACTCTTTGATTCTCCTGGGAAGAGTTCACTAAATGTTTCGGACTGGTTGTTCCTCTTCTGCAGACAGCAGTGCGGAGAGTTTTCTTGAGTTTCTTGTTCAGTGGGAGCAGACGGTGATGCAGTACGAGGCTGAGTTTACTGCATTAGCCAGGTATGGGCTCCGCAGCTGGTTAGTATTTTCTGCTGGAGGTGTAAAGATTTCCTTGAGGGGTTATGAGATACTTTGAGGTAGCCCCTGATCGTTCCGGATTACTGTTCTGAGCTTATGGAGCGCGCTCGTTTGACTAGAGATGACTGACGCTATTCGCAGGGTGGAACTGCGAGTAGGAGATATTTGGAGGTGAGGCTTCAGGCAGTGGTTTCTCTGGAAAGAGGAGATTGTAGCTGGATTCTGGATCTGGTGATCACGAGGAGTGGAGGGTGTCTGGTACTGCGGGCTACCAGTACGACGAGGTTTGGATCTCGTGAGTTGGGGCCTTGTGGTGCCAGAGTTATGAGACGCGCGACAATATTTGGCCAGTGCGTACAGGACTGGCCTGCGTCTGTGCTATCGATGTGGTCAGCCAGAAATCGATTCGGAGTGTCCAGACTGGGTTTTGATCGCGTTTCTGAGTTCCGTCATAGGGTCTGTTAGACCTGTCAGGTTCAGCAGGAAGCCGAGGTATGTTCTTCCTGCATTGGAGGGATTTTCTGGTGAGGTGGTATGGGTTCTAGTCTATCCCACGGAGACACTATGTTCAGAGGAGCGAGTGTTCTTTGCTGTTCAGCCTCCTTCCGTTTCAGCCACGAGTTTTACAGCGATGTCAGCGGGCCTCGTATGCTCCAGAATGTGTGAAAGGTTAACGATTAAATTTATTTTGATCAGCCTTGTCGTGTTTTGTTTACTCTGGAGCTAGTGCAGATCTTCTTCTGTCCGAGACGCA